>NC_137813.1:24252032-24439532 GCF_963921795.1 Nannobrachium achirus | reverse complement strand
GGCTGAGAGCTACCATGCAGGCATTTTCACCTGGCTCTTTAATTCTGCAGTGACAACTGGCCATTAAAGTTGAAGTCATAAGCCGGGTACAGCATAAGAAATAAGCCTGGACTAAATTCACAATGTGGGAGAATGCAATGCGTGGTCCACACTAATGCAGTTCAAACAAGATGGAAATTCGACCATTTTTTAGACTGCATAAAGTGGTGACGGAGAGGAACAACTCTACAGCTATACAGCCAGTCATTGCATAACTATATATTTTCACTATTTTAAATCAAGCTATAGCCAGCTTGGAGAGACCTTCATCATGAATAGGACCTTGCTATGAGTCACACCACACAGCCCGTCTTCACCGCCAAGCTGAGTCACTCATTGTCCATGTGGGCTGTGAATATAGACGTTTCTCAATAACTGTACTTGACTGTTTAAGTGTTCTTTGAAATACTACTTTTGTTGTGTGAGCATCGGATATGGTAGCCACAATGTCCATGAGAAAAACACTCAACTGTAAGACAGGACGAGACTTAGAGATGAGGGGATGGAACAATGACTCATGGTCAAAGCTCTACCTATGCATTAGTGGTTGGTCCCAGACTGGACCTCTGGATTTAATTCCAAGTCTGCAGCTTCCAACATCCAGACTCAGAGAATAAAATACAAGGAAACTGTTAAAAAAAAGACAACAACATATTAAAGCTATACTGTGTAAGTTGCTCAACTAGTGGTCAGTAGCAGTAGAGCAAACCGCGGTCGCTTCTGCTTTTTTCGGCCGTTTTTCGCCGCGGACCGGGCATTCAGACCACCGCGTCCGCCTCGCCTCGCCGAGACCTATCCATAGAGGTCTTTCGTGTCCCTCTACGAGCCTCGGTTGGGGAGTTACATGCTAGACTCCTAGCCCAGTGTAAACACTGCAGTGTACTTCCTGAAGAGCTCAGCAGTGTATGATCTGGGCTTTGATTGGCCGGTAGGGAGACACGTGTACAGAATGATGCATATGACGTAATTTTGCCGGAAAAACAGCCCCGGTCACGGCCACCAGGGCTCAGTAGAACACATATAAAGAAAAGGCTTTGGGAGCTGAAATTAACAGAGTGGGGGTTCTAAAACTTTAGCGATTTAATAGTTAGGACAATTTTAAGATATGTTTTATAAAAAAAGTTACATAGTATAACTTTAAACATGTTTTTCTGACATTGTTGTCATTAGTGTGGTTGCTGTAGGCCAGGGATGGGCAACTTTGATGATGGCGAGGGCCACTATATTTTCACCTTCACTCCAGAGGGCCACATATATATACATATATACATATTGCTACATCGTACTTTGTCATTCTAGTATCTCATGCAAAAGAAGCAAAAATAGCAGATCTACAAGCTCAAAACGCATCGCAGAATGGAATCCTGAAATGTAACATTTAGATTTAATTTCAAACGCATTTATATACTCATGTTAACTTTACGAACCTAAATACAAATACATTGGATTAAAAAAAAAATACTACTATACTATTCATTAAGGTACTAGACTGACGGAATTAAAGCAGGTCATGCTTGGAATTATAACAGCTGAAACCAATAATATATCAGTATTCCGGTATTAACCTGCGGGCCGCATTACGTGAAGGTGGGGGCATGTGGCCCCCAGGCCGCCAGTTGCCCATATATGCTGTAGGCAACCATGCTATTGTTCTTGTCCATTTTTATTTCACAGAGTTAATCTTTTTTCCACTCAAAAAGTCCATTGAGTTCAATGGACCTTTTTTTCCCCTTTTCTGATTGGACAATATAATGTCCAATCAGACAGTATTGGTCATGCTTCACATGACATCATCACAATATCTAATATAAATAGTAGACGGAATTCATTTCCCAGTGGATTCCTTGCGACTCGTGTCAGTGCAACCACACTTGCAATTTCCCAGAATTTCAGAGTTTCAACTATGTCCATGTACAATGTTTAGACTGATTGGCCACCCTATTGTAGTGAAAGATTTATGCATAAAGACCGTTTTCTCAATGTTGCAGTAGAATTATGGTCGGGTATCACAAAGGACAATCACCAGATAATTCAGTAGATTACAAACTATGGATAAACTACTCCATTTCATTGAGACTTGGTTGTTAAATGTAAGACCAATCCTTGTTTCACTTCTAACTAAAACTGCAGAAGTGCCGTGTAAAGATGTAGAATCACGCGTTGGTTTCTTTAAAAAAAAAAGACCAACATTCTTTTGATCATAAATTCTAACACAACAACCTTTTATATAGTCTTGTTCCATTGTGCCATGTCGTTCTTCTCTTTTCTTCAGTTTTCTCTCTGCAACTGTATTACCTTGGATTTGCATTTTTATGACACTGTCGCTTACTTTCTTCCTCAGCCCTCCTTTGAGGTTTGACTTCTGCAGAAAATCTCCAGGAAGACTTGTTTCTTTTATATCTGGGATGGAAGTTTGTTCTTTAACTGCCTTTTTATTCTCCTGTCTCTGTCCATCTGTTGTGATGTAATACCCCCCTCCCCCACCCCCACACACCAAACAAACAAACAGAATCAATTAAATTAGAAATAAATAATTAACACAAAGGCGTGCGTCATTATGCAACATAATAACGTGCTCAGACTTAGTTCGGACACGCGTCGTGGATATAGACTGACCTTGGATTATAGGACCCAGCCAGCAGAGAGAGATGACCGGAGCACACAGCCAATGTCCTGGGATTATGGTAAACCACTGCTCTGCCAATATCATACAGAGGATTATTCACTAACCACATTTCCCCTGTCTGACACGCAACACCCCCACAGGGCTCATCATCACACATTCAGTCCAGGGATTTCGTATTCAGTCCGTTTTGTGCTTTATTTATAGAATAGGCCTAGAGAGACAGGAAGGACTTGCACCACGGGTCTCCAGATGGAATCAACCTGGAGATGGTGTGATTATGCAGTGATCTGCTGAGCTACCGGCACAGATGTTCAGGGTTTGACAGCCGGAAGTAAGGAAGTGAAGGACCTGAATTGTGATACAGGTTGAGAGCTTGTTTCTGACACGGGCATGTGCACACATAGACATTTTGTCCTTCTGTAAAAAGTGCCCTCTCCAGACCATGAAATGGAGTTTTTTCTATGGTGAGAGAAACACAAATGCCCTCTTTCCATGCCATACCTGAAGGCAGCATTTAAGAGAATTGCCTTGTCCAAACTCTCCTTAACTTGAATGTAGCATCTTATGTTGAAAGAATTGCCATCTCTGTGTAGAAATCCATGCGGTACATACGCCACATCTCCAGTATTAACTTGATTATGTTTAGTTCAGTGTGATAACACGCACCGAAAATAGCCGACCTCCAAGCTCACGGTATTTCCACCAAAATGCCCTTTTGGAAATTTCAGCCCCTGCCTCTCTAACATTCTCTGCACGTCCCTGAGAGCTTGTTTCTGATACCTGATCAATGACAGCGGTGGAACAAACACTCAACCCCAGTACTTGAGTCAAAGAATATATAGCCTATTCATGGTCAAACAAACTCCAAGTGCAAGGTGCTCTGTCAAATTTGTACTTACTTAAAAGTACTTACTTGCTCTCTAAAAGTGCATGCTTTAAAAATACTCAAGTATTCTAAAGTACAAATTACATATAGGCTACATTTTCTTTTTTAATATCAAAGCATTGCTCTTCAAACAATATCTAAAATAGCCGATCTACAAGCTCAGAACACGTCTCACGTTGTAAATAGTGACTTAGTTACTTAATCGTTAGACCTTTTTAAGGTTTGATTGTTATTAACGATAAAGGTTTTAACTCTGTGAGTGTCTCAATTAGAGGACTTTACAGTTGCATGCCTGAGGTGAGGGAATATCATTATTTGTACATTAGAGACACCAATCTTTTCCTGTTACAGCTATGCATAGTTGTGCCAAGTGCATCCCTGGGTATGGAAAAAAAAGGAAAAGAAAATTATATATATATATATATATATATATATATATATATATATACTTTTTTAAGCACAATAATATGCTCTCTCATATGTCACGCATGGACGCACGCATACACGCTCACGCACACACGCACACGCACACGCGCACGCACGCACGCACGCACGCACGCACGCACGCACGCACGCACGCACGCACGCACGCACGCACGCACGCACGCACGCACGCACGCACGCACGCACGCACGCACGCACGCACGCACGCACGCACGCACACACACACACACACACACACACACACACACACACACACACACACACACACACACACACACACACACACACACACACACACACACACAAGCACGTTTACCATATAGAAATTAAACTGTCCATCTCAAAGCGTTCATTCATTCTCGGTGAGTTCAAAAGGAGGTGTGAAATTAAAACCTTTTTTCCTTCCCTCTGTGCATAACCAGCACTAACATACTGCTGCTGCGGGGAGCAACATCTTCACAGCCATCAGCCGCCGGCTGTAAACGACGCGGTGCAATTGCTTTTCCATTGGCTTTGATGTGTACAGAACGCGACCCCCGCTAACCCATATGTTTCCTACCCAGGCCTATTCAGGTACTAAATTGTCTTGTGTCTGATCCAATTTTTCAAAGCTCCATGAATCATATATTCATGAACAAATATGTCAGCACCCGCAGTGTAAATGGACAGGGTCCACCACTGTGTCTGCCATTGACTCTATTAGACGGGACGCGATGCCTTACAGCAGCTGCAGCAGTTTTCCTGCGTCCTCTGAGGTTACAGTACAGTCTGAGAAGGATGCCAATTTACTCGGCTGTTAGTTCCAAAAAGTGCCCCCATGGACGGAATTTGAATGTGTTTGTTATGGGCCAAGCCAGTGCGCAAAACCCCTTAAGTTGCATACCTGGCTATGACAAAACAAAAAATCTTTTAACATAACTTTAACGTGGTCCCTATAGGCATTGTTATTCTGGAAAAAAACAAAAAGCAGCTGCCATCAAATACTACCATTTTATGCTCCCGGCCTCCAGTGAAGTGAATCCAACGACAGCAGCAAGGCTTTATACACATCTAAACAGGTTAATGATTCAATTCCAAATCTGCATTCTGATATCCAGCAAGTCAAATACACTAGAAACATGACTTGTTTTTAATTCAATCCCATTTGAAGTTTCATTATGTGTAAAGCCTGATTAATGGGCTACTTTGTCGCACAACTGTGTTGCACACTGAAAATATCTGATCTATGAGCTTGCGATTTGATGAGCTGTGAGCTTATAAATCTGCCATTGTCAGTGTGCAAAGCCATCATACGATGGGGTAGGCTATATACAATAAACAAGAGCTAACATAACATGTGCAACAAACACAATGGATTTCATTTCCATCTCATGAGAACTCGCAGCCTCATTATTGTTTAATCAATGCACAATTTCGTCTCCCTTATCCACTTGCCAGTTTCCTATATGGCCAAACTCAATTTGCAGATCTGCAATAACAAGTCATCACTGCAAATCCCTCAGTTACTGTGCACGTGTATACAGTGTAAGACCATTTATCACCACAAATGTAGAGGCTACAGAACTCTGGGGTGCAAGTCCATAGGACCTTCCAATGGGAGGCTGCTGTATAAATGTTTTCTATACTGAAGTGTTTAGCTTGTGGAGGACTTTTGTGACTTAATGTATGTGCCATTCATGAAAAAATCGATATATCTTAAATTTTTATTTTGTATTATCACTTTATGTAGTTGTTAAGTTATTTTTTTTACATATTTTCCTTTTGTTAACCATGCTGAGTGCCAAGCTCGGAGGCATTGGGACAAGGTCGGGTATCGAGCCCCGACATCCCAGTCTCGGGGGGGAGACGCTAACCACAAGGGCACTGAGCTGGTCAAGTTTCACGGCAATCAAACAAGTGACTCTTGGCCCCGACGCAATAGCATTGTCTGCGTCCCCCTAGTTACACCTCTGGACAGAAAGCACCAGTCCTCTCCTCAGACAGGAGGTTGATAGTGCAAGAGCTAGGCTATCTTAGGTGAGATTTATAGTGATCTCAAGTAGACAGAGCAGCTTGGAAAATAGCTTACTACTGCTCAGTCTGAGCTTTTATTGGCAATGGAGCAGACAATGATGGGACGTCAGCCCAGTCTCATCTGTACTGTGTTGTTTGAAAACACTATTACCATGTTGGCAGGTTCCTTTCATCTGTAGTTTTATGTTATCATATTAATTTGCATTGTAGATATAGTCTTTTTATGCGAATTCGTGGCCCTTGAAACCTTGGAGAGAAGCACACAATATCTGGCTCTTCCAAGAGAAAAGTAGCAGCAGTGTAGAAGCTAGAGTAGAAGTGAGTGTCATTTTCCATAATTGACGTGCAAAGCTCTAAAATAAATATACAGTATTTACCCGAATTCAAAGTGGGAGAGATTACCAAGATACTAAAACTGATTTAGTGAAGTTTTCAAATAATCCCCACAAAGTCTTTGAATACTGTATGCCAAATTGAAGAAAACCGTCACTATTTTTTCTAGCTTGGCTCTGCAAGAGGATATGAGAGGGTATGTGTGTGCATGAGTGAGTGTGTGTGTGTGTGTGTGTGTGTGTGTGTGTGTGTGTGTGTGTGTGTGTGTGTGTGTGTGTGTAGCGATACTCTGCTGGTAGGCCACAGGAATAATACCGCCACTGTTTTCCTCCCACTTGTGTTTCAACTTTTTTGAAATATTTAACTTTAATCTTATAACGGAAGCGCTGCTCTGATTGGGCTAAAATCTTGCCCAATTTTCATCCTTCTCATCTGACTGCGACCCATAGATGACTGATGTCACAGGAGATCCACTGCTTCTTTCTGGGGACAAGGGACAGACCCCCCCCCCCCCCCATAACTTTGACTTGTATTACCAGTGTTTTAAAGCAGTGGTTCTCACCCCCAGGGGGGTCCCGAAATTATTTCGGGGGGTCCCCAGGTGATTAACTTAATGTGAAACATTGTTTTCTCACTCAACAGTAAACAAACCAACATGAAGTTTAAGTGTATAGACTAGAGGGTATCTGCACATTTCTAAAGTAACAATTTAACGACTTTTTAATACCTCCAAAATGACAAATTAAAGATTGGCCAAATTGTCAAATATCAGAGGCAGAAATCTACATGCTGAGCATGTAGATCTGCTATTTTCACAATAGAACCGTGTTATACAAAATGTAATGCCTCAACTCTTAGTGCACGTCAGGGTGGGGGGGTCCCCAGTTAAAATATGATTATTTTGGGGGTCACGGCCTGAAAAGATTGAGAAGCACTGTTGTTAATGTACATTTACTCAAGTACTGTACTTAAGTACGATTTTGAGGTACTTTTACTTTACTGGAGTCTTTCCAATTTGTATTACTTTTACTTCTACTCCACTACATCCAAATATTGTACTTTTACTCCACTATATTTATTTGCAATCATTATTTACTAGTTACTTTGTACTAGATTTTGATTATTACTACAAAACATACATAAACACTTAAGCCCTATATATATTTCGGCCATTTGATAATAGGCGATCCACAAGCTCACAATGCATCGCGATGCGACGCACTGTGAGCTTGTATTTTCAAAAGAGTGTTATACATTTTATAGATTTGAAGACTTGTGAAACATTCTGCACAGTGAGTACTTTTACTTTTGGTACTTAAAGTACATTTTGATACTGTTTGTACTTTTACTAAAGTAAATGTTGAATTCTAGACTATTACTTGTAACAGAGTATTTCTACAGTATATTGCAGTATTGATACTCACTGTGTATTAGGCCCCTGGCACCTGGTGATGTAACTGACTCGGTAATGTTGTGTTGGTCTTGTGAAGCCATACATGAACCCAAGATGGAACTCCTCCTCACATGGATTTGTTTGTGACCTTCCCTCCAGCTCACTGTTGAAGCAAAAGGAGCATGGTCTCATCACATTTCCATTTCTACAGAAAACGCAATCATTTCCTTGGCAGAAAATGGTTAAGGCATATCGAAATCCCAAAGCATGAATATGCATTGGCCGACGAAAAGCAGGCAACAACAACCAGATTTCATTAGCTGCAAATGACTGCAAATGAATGCATGCAAACACCAAGCACAACAGAAGCAGGCCTTCGTATGATGTTGTAAAAATGTTGACACACAGGAACGACATGAAAACAGTGCTTTCGATTCAGGCCATGGTGTTGTCCAAGAGAGGGAAGCAGGGGTGTCGCACCAAATTCTGGGCCCTGTGTACAGGGATTCACTGCAGGACCCCCATGAATATTCTTCATAGGGGGAACTGGGAACGCATTACTACGCATTATTTTGTGCTTTAACTATTTGAAAAATAGCAGATATACAAGCTCACAGCGCGGCACTCTGCTGTTTTTTAGAAGTCTTTGTATATTTCAAATCCTTCAGTGGTGCTCAAACTTCTTCATGTGAAGAACCCCCAAAATGATATGTATCTGGCCACGGACCCCCATCTCAAAATATTTAGTTCCAGGGACCCCACCAGGAGCAAAATTTGAGCAAAATGTTCGCTTAAAAAAATACATATTCAAAGATTTGCACACATTTTTACAACTTTTCAAAAATAGCAGATCTACAAGCTCGTGAGCTGGTATATCTGCTATCTTTTCAATATATAATATAATAAAATGATTAAGCCCCCTCCACCTTGGGCCCTGGTAACTGAGTCCCACTCCCCCCCCCCCCCCCCCCCCCCCCCTTTGTGACACCCCTGGTCCAGGAGAGGGAAGACATTTTACCACAGGCAATGAGCATATTGATTTTTACTTGTGTGGCCTCATAGCAGAATAGCACTATCCCTCGGAGAGCTCTGCTCTAATATTAATACTGTGCTGCAGAGGAATCTCATTTTGCTGGAAAGTCAGAGAATATGGGTGTCCCCAGGTGGGAGGGTTCAGAAGGCTTGTTTGTAGGATGTAGTTTGACCTTTAAAGGAAGTGCTTTGGGGGAACGCTGGTAATGAAATGAGCAGAGATGTCGACAACATGAAACTCAGTTAGCACAGCTAGTGTACTTTACTGACAAAACAGAAGCCAGGTGGAATTTCCTATTATCATCCGTTTCCCCCCTTAAGGAAGACAACTAAAACCAGCTCATTATAATGATACATGATGGATCCTGGTGAAACTTAAACACTTTTATCACACTTGTACAGTAGGATTTGCCAAGGTAGATTACATAATACATTGCTAATTAAGTCCCAGCACGGGCATAAAAATAGTCCCAAATGAAGAACATCTCCAAGTTAAATGAATATGAAGACTTTCCTGTGGAGCTTTTGTTTTAGCAGTATTAAATGAGAGGGTGTGCTTTACCGTCACTATTGTCACAACATTGATATGTATATATGGTGAGGACACGGTGCTTGTGCCACGTTCTGTATGCATCACTGAAGAAAGGCGCTGTGAGCTAACTGAGCTTGTAAAGCGGTTAATTTCACCCAAATGTTCGCCCCCATAACAGGGAGTAAAGGAACCTGTAGTTAAGGTTCCCTTCTACTGTGCATACATATAAGCAGGACAAAACACTTCAACTTTGAATAAATAGTAGGTTCCAGGTATACCGTAGCATGCAGGGGCATCACAAGGGGGGGAAAAGTGGCCCAACTAGGGCCCAAGTGGAGGGGCCAGGAATAATTGTATACTTTATCTATTGAAAAATAGCAGATCTGCAAGCTCATAGCGCGGCACCGAGTGCTGCGCTGCGAGCTTGTAGATCTGCTATTTTTGAAAAGTCGTGAAAATGTGGGCAAATCTTTGAATATATATATATTTTTTAAGAGAACATTTGTAACTCAAATTTTGCTTCTAGAACTAAATATTTTGAGATGGGGGTCCGTGGCCAAATACATATCATCACATGAAAAAGTTATACATGCTACCTCTGATAGCTTGTATTGTATCAACACTTCATGTTCAACACTTCATCAATTCAAACGATCTGATGTTGGATTCGCTTACGTTCAGCTCTCTCTCTCTCTCTCTCTCTCTCTCCCTCTCTCCACACACAAATGAGCTCAGAACTTTAACAAATTAATCTAGTCTGCAGATGAGGGTGAGTTGGTATAATGAATCATGCTGCCATCCACAAAGCGGATGTACGCACGCACGCACGCACACGCACACCTTTAGAGACACGACGCGGACACATGCATCGATACAGATACGCAGACACACACTTTTAGAAACACGTGGGCACACAGTCGGATACACACACACATGCACACGTGCACACACAATTAAGCACGCGGCAATGGGTTGTCCTTGGGGAGAAGGCCAGCATACATGGGTTTAGTGTTCACCGGATGACTCACATCTCTTACAAAACACGGGCACAAATATGCTTTTGTTTCCTGACAAAGTGAAATGGAAAGGACGGCTTTATCCCACTGCATAAAAGTGGAGCTTTGTAAATGTGTAGGATGCTGTAAACAAGACCACCGTAGTACTGTAGATTCTACAGTAGCATACGTAACGCTAGCCTCAGTTACAGCATCCATTCTAGGGTGTAGAACAGTGTTTCTCAAACTTTTACATTTCAAGGTCTCCCCTTAACTCTGACAGTATACAGTATACAAATGGAACCAAAATGGAAGGCAGAATGTGTTGTTGCCATCTCCCCGGACCCTCCTCTTAAATTGTTAACAAGTTAATTCATTCACACTCCCACAGAGCAGTCTGTCACCTCATGTTCATTCTCATTGGCTATACAAGCTAATTCTCATACGCCCTCTTACCCACAATGCATCTCAAGCAGTCTATTTAAGTAGCTCCCTGTTCTATGTTCATTCTAGGTGTTTAGCCGTTACTACTGGTTGTGCAGCTGTAAGGGTTAAGAAATCCCTCCACCTCCCCGTACACCTCCCTGTAAATATATATATATTATACATATATTAATATGTATTGTTTACAGATTGTTCTGTTTTCTATGGATTATGATATGAGATATCTTAAATCATGCACGGTTCAATGTTTGTGCATGTAATCTGTATCAAGCTTGCTCTGGGGGATTGTGATATATCAGATTATGTCTCATGGTCGAGCAGATATTTTGATTATCACAGCAGAGCTACATCGCCAAACTAAGATGCAATATCATTGCATAAATGGTTATATCATTGCAATAAATGGTATGGTCAATCTAAGCATGTGTGGTTATTCTGAGGTGAAATATATAAAAGAAATGCTGTTAGAGTTACAGACTTGACTATGCGTCAATTTAAACCCCCCCCCCCCCTAAAGAGTCCCTTGAATCCAATTTGAGAACCACATGGTAAAGAACGTATTCCACCAATGATTCTCAACCTGTGGTCCGAGGCCCACTGGATATTTCAAGTGGGCCTCCAAATAACTTGCGAAATAATTATATAACATCAAATGACATGCTCTGAAAATACTGATACTTACCACAGCTGTGATAACTGATCAGATGGGTGGGGCACAAACACTTTTGAGATTTTCAAGTGGCCCCTGATCCAGAAAAGGTTAAGGGCCACTGCATTAGACTAGCACAGGTGAGGTAACCTGTAGATTCTTACACAATAAGTACAATATGGATCCTCGAATGGTGATTACACCAATACACCATGTTGACAATTCCTCAAATAAGTTATTACTAGTCCTGTGCCCGGGGGTGTGCAATGAGGGATTGAATGTAGAAGTCTCAGAAGTAATGTTTTTGGAGAACCCAGACTGATGCCCATTGTATCCGTCTGTCTGGCCGGCACTCTTTTATGCCCATATATGGTGTTCCGTGTCCAAGCCAGTTTGTCTTGTCATCTCCAAATTTGGGCACTGTAGTGATGTCAGTCAGTGATGTCAGTTGGACATTGTCACCATGGTGGTGACACTGTTTAGTATCAGTGATGTCAGCATGCAGACAGACGGTCAGACAGCGGACGGAGAGACATTCGATAAATTAATAGTTAGATGTTCAGAGCTTTGATGATACGTTTCATTCAATGACTATTAAATAGTTCTAATGTAAGTTTGTGAGTGAGTGAGTGTGTGTGTTCTGTGCGTGAGCAAGTGTGTTGGTGTGCTCATCAATACCAGTGACAGTGCCTCTGTTTGATGGCTCCAACGTGGGCCAGCGTGCAGGGCCCTTGGCCCTCTGAGTAATGGGCCTGGTGACAAAGGCTGTCAGGCCACGATTTGTCAGCGTTTGTGGCCAGCATCACTGACTGGAAGATGAGCGAGGTGATGACTCATCCCAGAGTGGCGGATATTTAAAGAGCTGGTGACCCCTGGCTCCTCCAGAGGTGGAGTCGGAGGTGTGTGTGTGTGTGTGTGTGTGTGTGTGCGTGCGTGCGTGCGTGTGAGTGTGAGTGTTTTAGCGAGCAGGATGTGTGCATGGATGGTCAAAAAGATCCAAGATATCTACCACACCAGCATCTAGTATAGTGGTCCTCAACCTTTTCAGGCCGCAACCCCCAAAATAATCATATTTTAACTGGGGACCCCCCCACCACCACCACCCTACGAGCACTAAGAGTTGAGGCATTACATTTTGTATAACACGGTTCTATTGCAAAACACGGTTCATTTGCAAAACACGGTTCTACATGCTTGTGAGCATGTAGATCGATGCACCTTCTCTTTATTGGTACTGTACTGCTCTTTTTTTTCTTTTACTCTTATCTATCTTTTTTCTTACTTCTCTGTAACTTTGTAAATACTGTATACTGCTATGCTACAACTGGACAACTGAATTTCCCCCTTGGGATAATAAAGGTATCTATCTATCTATCTATCTATCTATCTATCTATTTTCACAATTTCTGCCTCTAATATTCGAAAATGTGGCTAATGTAATGTTTAATTTGTAATTTTATAGGCATTAAAAAAGTCCATCAATTATCACTTTAGAAACGTGCAAATACCCTCTATAGTCTATACACTTCAACTTTATGTTGGTTTGTTTACTGTTGAGTGAGAAAACAATGTTGCACATTAAGTTAATCATCTGGAGACCTCCCAAAATAATTTGGGGACCCCCTGGGGGTCCAGACCCACAGGTTGAGAACCACTGATCTAGTGGATTCTCTGCATGAATACTGATCGTTATGATTATAAATTAAATCTCGGAACCATAGTAATATTAGTAGCCTATGATCACTTAGGAAGCTACAGGGACATAGCCTCTGTACATTATATAGGCCTACATTACAGTAATTTAGGACTCAGAGGCTAAGCGCAGCCATGTATGGATCCAGTGGTTCTCAAACATTTTCATGTCAAGGGCTACACTTGGGATGTATTTGGTCGCATTTGAAAACATTTTGTGCCAGGGACCCCCATAAGAGTACATTAACATTTTGAGGGAAAAGAAAACTTTCTAAAATAGCCAATCTACAAGCTCATATAGCCAACAAATCAAATGGGTGTTTAAACTGTTCCTCATTCTGCTATTGACACCCTGGAAGCCCCTCATGTTGACAGCATGAGGAGGCCTCAGGCGCATCTCCGACTCAGCCGCATGCCTGCCAGTGACTGTGTGGGATTGTGCTGTCTCTCCCTGTGTTGGAAATCAAATCATGTCACCCAGGCAGTATGAAGGGCTGCCCATAGACTTTAGATTAGTTCTGCGATACATTTTTTAGAACTCCCTATTTGTTCCCATCCAGTTTCAGCAACGAAAGTTGGGAGATCTAGCCAAGCGAAGTGTTTAGAGACTGCACTTGTGAGGGTACTTAATGCATACAAGGATGGAACATTCTGTCGACTTGTCTCTCATCATAAATCCCATATGGTAAGATTATTTAAGCATAATATTGCATGCATGGCGACAGCTGTCCTCACATAATGTGTATGTGCTAGCTAAACAGAGTATGTACTATCTGTGTGTGTGTGTGTGTGTGTGTGTGTGTTTGTGTGTGTGTGTGTGTGTGTGTGTGTGCGTGCGTGCGTGCGTGCGTGCGTGCGTGCGTGGTATTTTTCTTTTATCAGGTGTTTGACTTTTAGGTTTTTTTATGAAATTCATTGTATCTTCTACAGTACCATAGGTCTGACATATACCGGTAGCTTATAGCTATGCAAAGCTCTAACACTAACCTCAAAAAAGAACTATGCCTAACCCTAAACCAACACTATACTGCAAGTGTGGGTTTAGGGTAGCGCGCGCACACACACACACACACACACACACACACACACACACACACACACACACACACACACACACACAAGCACACACGCACACGCACACACACACCGAGAGACTTGACAGAGATCCCAGAGCAGCAATGCATAGCAGTATCTTATCTCAAACAGACGGCTCCCCTGCTCTACAAAGTGAGACAGATTGCCTCTCACACCACGCCCGCGTCCCACAAGCTCACACAAACACAAAGATACTGTACTGTACCAACACACCCCATCAGGATTTCATAAATCATAGTGCTCCTACTGTACGAGAACTAATCATAATAAAAACAAATCCTCGTGGCAGCAGCGTGTAACATAACAGATCGCTTCTACCTCAAACTCGCGACTGGGACGTATAGATATGCTTCACCTCCACAATGATCCTCCTCTATCTCGGTGAACGTGCACATGTGTACAATTCATCATCTTTCACAAGTGCAACATTTTTACATTTCTTTCTCTGTGCCCGGTCAAATTCACCATTTGCGTTTCAGTGTACTTCAGTGCACTTCATTGTATGTTCAATAACAAGCATGAATACATTGAACACCTAGGTCTGCATCAGTGGATTATTCTAAGCGATTATTCTATTGATAAATCTTTCAATTAATCGAATAATCGAGCTGCAGTTTTTTTTTCTGCTGTATATCAACTCTTGGATTAACTACTTATATTGTACTTATACCAATTCAGAAAATAGTGTTGTGCATAAGCTCACAACCGCGTTGCATTGAAACACTTGTGCCCTTGTAGATTTGCTATTTTTACATTTTGTTTTTTTGTTTAAGATTTTGTTTATTAATTAATTATTATCCCTCAGAGTCACCAAGGCACACAAGCCTACCCACTGCGGTAAAGGAGCAACACACGGGAAGGATTAAATGAAAATAAATGATCGATTTAGTTCAATGTTATTTCTTATTTTTTTCTATTTATATCCCACAATTTTGTAACCAATGCCAATTGCCTAAGCTGTAATCTTGGGGCGCTACTCTCCCTCCTGAAATGAGCTCATCACTGAGCTTCCTTCAATGCATGATGAGTGAGAAAGCCGCTTCTTGTCACCTGACAAGGGGGAGTTTGTCCTTTAGGACATAGCGCAGGGAAGGAACACAAACCAGTTCCTTTTCTCTCCATCAGGCGGGGAAGGCATTATAGAGACGAGGATTACTGCATGTTTTTTGTGAGGGTACCTACCCTAGGGGACACGGGGAGAACATGCAAACTCCACACAGAGAGGCCCTTTCGCCAACCTCACATAGGGTATGTGCACTGATGACCCACCAGAGCCCACAGCATCCCCGGCGAGAATCGGACCTGGTACCTTCTAGCTGCGAGGCAACTGCGCCACTGTGCCCCTTCGATGTTATTTCTTACATTCATATTGCTGTATGCAACAATACCTCTGGGCGACTGAAATTCCCCTGCAGGATCAATAAAGGTACAGTATCTATGAAGACCATGATACAGTAGTGTTGCAGTTCGTCCACGACCTCCCTGAATTTGGTATTGGCCACACCGGCCTGGGAAAAAGGTGGCCATTGTTCCTTTTTGTACTTGAGCATTCTTGAGGCTTGCATGGGCAGTGAGGCTGCAGACGTTCACTTTATTTCTTCCAGAGCTGAAGACATCAATGCTTTATGCCTGGGGTTCGCAGCGGGAAAAATCATACGCATGAAAGAAAAAGAAATAACTCTGCGTGACTGACACCACCATCCTGTCACTCTTTGATCAGATAGTAAACAAATTTAAATTCTGGCAAACAGTACATGAAGAAGGGACAAAAAAGGGACAGGTATTATTTTTATATAATAGAGGAAATAAGCACATCCCTTGCCATGGGCAAATTCATTATTATAGTCAGGGGGTAATTATTTAACTGGGGTGTTGGGATTATTAGCTATGGACACTGCCCTAGCAAGGAACTTTATCCTAAACTCCTTTAGATAATCTATTCCAACAAGAGGTTAATTTCAAGGGTTAAAAAGTTCCATTGGTCAGCTAGGATAATGTAATATTATTACACATAAGACAATTGTGAAATGTTGTGTTTTCTTTACAAAAGCTTGAACACAACGATGGTAGCATCGGGGTGTATTTTTCAGACATCTCAACTGGTGCATGTCACTAATTATCCCTGTTCCCAGTTGCCATCTGCCCACCCTACGACTCCACCTGCTAGATAATGCCGACATCAACAATCACAGGTCACTGCCGAGCTTGGCGCTCCACACTAATGCCATTAAAGAATGCTTGAGATCCGACAAAACAAAGCTGATGACACAAGAGAGCAGAAGCAGGATCACAGGCTCAGACACAATCTGGGACTGAGCTCCGACAGTGGTGGAAAAAGTACTCACATATTTTACTCAAGTAACAGAATCAATACTGCAATGTAGAAATACTCTGTTACAAGTAAAAGTTCGGAATTCAGAATGTACTTGAGCAAAAGTATGAAAATGTACACCAAAAGTAAAAGTACAAAATGTTTGAAAATGGAAAAGCTCACAACACGATGCGATGCAACATATTATTGTGAGCTTGTCGATCGTCTATTTTCAAGTAGCCAAGGTATAAAATAGGGCTAAAGTGGTTTATGTATATTATTATTGTCTTATGTCTGCAAAGTAACTAAAGTTTGTGCCGTATTTAGAAGCTCTGACCTGAAGGCCGCCACTCGCCATTGGCGTGTTACCGTGTTACTTGTAACTAAAGCTTTCAAATAAATGTAGTGGGGTAAAAGTACAATATTTGGATCCGAGATGTAGTGGAGTAAAAGTATTGGAAATTCAAAATGCTCGCGTAAAGTACAAATATCTAAAAAAAAGTACAGTACTTTAGTAAATGTCCTTAGTTACTTTACACCACTGAGCCCCGGTCCAACCTGTGTGTCCCCGTCCCTCGATCTGCATCCGGTCTTGAACCCTCTCTCAAAGCCTGCCTTCATCCCTAACTCCCCACCCACCTTCCACTTCTCTTTAATCTCCACTCCCTCCATCTCCCATCGGTTCACCCGTGCTTGTTTACCTCTTTGTTCCCGCCATCCTCCAGTCTGTACAGTACCTTCTCATGTGTGCCTCTGTATATCGTTGTTGTCGGGTGGAAACCTTGTATGTCAGAAACCGTTCGTTTTGTATTTATCCTTTTAAAAATGATCTAAAATAGTGAAAATAGACTATCTACAAGCACACAACGCCTCGAATGGCGAGGCTTTGTGTGCTTGTAGATCTGCTATTTTTGCTATTTTTGTGCGGCAGTCTTGTACGATGAAGCAGGGCTTTACTTTACGAAAGACAACGTACAAATCTGAAACTTGGAGATACAAGGTTTCTGCCTGACAGTGACGATATAGACCCATTACACATAACTCATTTCTATTTTATGCGCACCAGGACTGGGCAGGAAAATTGGTGCAGGGTGGAAGCATGGGGGGGAAATGCTCTTCCTATTACACAATATTTGAGCAGAACCATTTTTGCTGCATGGCTTGCCGGCCCGCGTCACATTGATTTGTTGGATAACAGCAGCAGCAGGACCGCTGCGCTGCAAAAATCCTGAGTGCCGATTTAACAGTGAGAGTGTAACAACAATGGAGCCATGTAAATGAACGGTCAGCGTTTTGCAGTCAGTGTGTTTCAGAAACGGATAGTGAGTCAATGGAAATAATGCATGACGAGGCCTCATTGAGTGGCAGTTTAGTGTGCAACGGTGTTGAAAGGTGATGGGCACTCTCTGGATGGCGTCAGTTAGCCGCCGGCTGAGTCCTGCTGGCCACGCTCCAGCCTGTCATCAGCCTAAATGAGCAGTCTAAACAATGGCTCACATGGCGACGTTCTACTTTCCTGGGAAAATAGGCGAGTAATGAAAATTCTGGGTTCAGCAATCAGCTAAACAAACAACTAATAAACCAAAACAGACATGGCTTAGGGTCGTGGACTCAATCACATGGAGATGTACAGGCACAGAGCCAAAGGTTGGCTCACAGCCACTGCAATAAAGGTACTTCACCTACAAAATAACTAGTAGCTTCATCAATTATTCACCCAGTGAAGCCTTGTTCCCTTTACAGTGAATAAAGAATCAAACTAGGAAAGTGTGCTCCTTGGAGGCCAATATACAGAGTTGCGTCATGATCTAAGCTATTTAGATTATTTGTGAAGCAGCCTGTTATAGCGCCACCATTAGGCCGATTTGAAATATTTTGAGGTTCTTCCTTAGCCACCGGCGCCACCGCCCACCTGCGATTGTGTGCAAGCTTTTACACAGATTGGTCCAATGGTGCCGGAGACTTGCTTCATACGGATAGGGGCGAAAACAAATACAAAAATTATAAAAGTTTATACTGTAAATTCCATCAAAGCTCTCAGAGTATTGTGTTGTGTGTCTATTCGTATCCTCATTACTTTAAAAAGATTGTTTTGTCACAGAATATTTCTTGTTTAAACACTCATGCATGAACGACTCACACATGCAAAAGTACCTCAAAATTGTACTTAAGTACAGTACTTAGTTACTTTTCACCACTGATCAAAATAACGTTGTTAACTCATTCCATGCATTAACTGATTATTACCTGTTTTATTATTAATACTGTCGAGGGTAGACCTACCAAACAAGACGCAACCACATCGCATTTTTCAGTGACTTCCTATATTGTCACCAATGTTCAGACACTCCATAACCTGGCTCCAAGAGCACAGTGCTTTGAAGGGAAAGTGTGCAAGATGGACAAGTACAAGTGTGCACAACTAAGACGCACAAGTAGCTGGTTAACCTTTAACAATCGCGCTATCGCTGCAGAACAGAAACAACACAATTTAAATGTTTCACACAATGTTAGCAGTGGCATGGCGATCCACACTCCATGTTCATGGTGGGGATGAGCTGACGGGTGGTGGGTGGGGGAGATGGAAACCTTTCACAGAGCATGCCATGATAGTCAGAGGGCAAACCTCCACTCACCTCCATATTGAATGTCAGCTCGTCTCTCCCTCCTCTGTGACAGCCTCAGATTCAGTGGAAGTAACTAAGTACATTTACTTACGCACTTTACTTACGTAACATTTTGAGGGAGTGGGACTGAGTTACAAGGGCCCAAGGTTGAGGGGCCCTAGTAACTTTAGCTATTGAAAAATAGCAGATATACAAGCTCAGCTTGTAGATCTGCTATTTTTTAAAAGTCGTGAAAATGTGTGCAAATCTTTGAATATTTTTTAAGCAAACATTTGTAACTCAAATTTTGCTTCTGGGGGGTCCCTGGAACTAAACAAACGAAACATAGGTTTCTTGCACACATTTTCACAATTAAAAAAAAATAGCAGATCTACAAGCTCGCAGCGCGGCACTCTGTGCCGTGCTGTGAGCTTGTATATATGCAATTTTTCAATAGTTAACATTCATGGGAGGCCCGCAGTGAATCCTTGTACCCAGGGCCCAGAATTTGGTGTGACGCCCCTGCTGACAGCGCAGTCCATAGTTCAGCCCAGCGGCAGAGAAATAACACAGCTTGAACTTGGCAGTGTTTCACAGAGCTGCGCTCCTCAGTCTCCAGGCCCGGGCCACGCCCCCCAACTGACCCTCATTATACCAAACCCTGGGCCTGCACCATCACCGCTGTGCATAATTGAACCCTGGGTCCCACTCATGGTATGCTGCAGACCGAAAACCCATGCTCTGCCATGCCCATGAAAGTTCTGCCCGTTGGCTCAGAAGCGTAACACAGGGCAAAAGAGAAAGGTTGAGACGGAGAAGAAAAAGAACTGTGAAGAATTTTACATAAGATTTTTGGAAAGTTCATTTAACGGATGTAAAGCTATTTTATTAGATGATTTACCCGAGCAGGTGTTACTTGAAACTCCTCTTTTTGACTGGCTGGCAGCCTTCCTATATAGTGTGTTGATTACTTTTGATGCAGTAATGGTCTTTTTTCTTTTCTTTTTTGGGGTATTAAAAAGGTTTTAAAAGTCCTTAAATAGTGACTTCACTGTCAAATTTCAAAGGGCACACCAAAGCATCTCACCAAAGGTCCGCGGCACAGTGGTTGAGAAACACAGTATTACAGTATTATGCTGTTACAGTAGGTGATTGTATGTACTATGCTGTATATGCTGCTACAGTATATGTTCTATGCAAATATGCTGTTACAGTATAATGTGTGTTTTATGTTTATGCTGTTACAATATGTGAATCTATAGACTATGTGCTATGTATTTGCTGCAGTGTATTATCTGTGTGATTAAACTAGAAGTGTACTCAGTACAATAAGTGCATTTATTTATTTGGGTATTGTGGTGGTTCGTTCGGACACCGCCCGCCAGGTAGGCCCTGCATGTCAAAGAAGCGCACCCTGGATGGGAGAGCGAGCCCTAGCAGACCAACACACTGTGTGGGCCAAGTGATTGACGGGCGTTACCTGCCGGCCCACACGCTTCATCAGGCACAAGCGTATGCGCCTGTGGGCCCCACCCAACACAGGGGTGCATAAGTACTGAGCTCGCTCTCCCCTTCAGTCTGTGCTGGGAGTCTCTGACAAGCTGATCATGGGCAGACAGGCGGTAAGAGCCACCATATTTCCCTCTCCACCGCATGGTACTGTGTAAAGTGCATTATAGTAATGTTCCTTCTACTCATTACTTCTAGGCATGGACTGGGAGCGGACCGACACTGAGGAGTGTGTACCTGGATCAATGAGGAGCGCAAACCTGACTCACTGTGGAGTGTGTACCTATCACTGGAGAGTGTGTACTCGGCGAGCTGAGGAGAAGGACCTGGAAAAGGAGACCACAGCCTTACCTTCCGGACCCCCAGCGAGCCACCCCTATTCCTATTTTGTTGAGTATATCTCACTTCCCTTAAAACCATACTAGTATCCGGAAATTCTCTGGCCCCAGGCCCATTATACCCCGTGTTCATTTTATTTAGAAGATAGAGAATTAGACGGATTTGTGTAAGAGCGGGCACCTACTCACCTATTACCTGTCACCTGTGGAAAAGAACTATACTCACCTATTACCTATGGGAAAGAAATACTTTACCTGTCACCGGTAGAGAGGAACTATACTCGCCTAGCGCCTGTGGGGAAGAGAGACTATACACTGGAATTATACTGGCCTGTTTCCTGTGGAGGGAAACCCCTTTAAAGTAACTCTTACCTACCCCCCTGGCCCCCCCACGAAGAGGAGAAACGACAGCCCCGTCCGGGGAAAACCTTGTGTTGATTTATTAAAAGACAATTTCAGTTATTCACATTTATGTTGTTCATTCATGCTACGTTGCATTACAATGCTGTTGTAAAATAAGAACTGTTCAATAAATGCCCGAGTTGGCAACACTGTCTTTGCTCTCTTGTGCCTTGGTTTGGGTTCAGTCTCCACACATGGTGTGCAGAATACGGGTACTGAACCTCACCTAGACGCAATATGACAACCACACCGGCCCTAAACGCTCTGTTACAGAGCCAGGCCGAATTACAGCAAGCGGTGACTAAATTAATAGAGAAAATCCAAATTGACCAAAACGTTAATCCCACACGTCCGCCTGGAGAAGTGTTAACGAAACTGTCCCCCGATGATGATATTGAAGCCTTCCTGGAGGTGTTCGAGCGCACCGCTGCCCGGGAACGATGGCCCGTCCCCGACTGGGGCAGCATCATCGCTCCTTTCCTCTCGGGAGAAGCCCAACGTGTGTGCCGTGACCTACCCCTGGCAGAGGCCCGTGAATATAGGCGCCTGAAAGCAGCTATCTTGGCTAGTCAAGGTTATAGTATGCCGGCCCGAGCCCAGCGCTTCCATGGGTGGAACATGCAAGCGGCGCTGCCGCCTCGGCCCCAAATAGCCGCTCTCCTCCGCCTAACTCATGGGTGGCTGGCTACGGCCGGTGACCCGCCACTGATTGAGAGAATTGTCATAGACAAATGTATACGTTCCCTGCCGCCTGATGCCCGCCGCTATGCCTCACAGGTGAGCCCAAATTCCGTGGAGGCCCTGGTTGCGCTCCTGGAAAATCACCAAGTGAGTACAGAGATGATGAGAAGCACAAAGTCAGAGATTCCCAGAGGGACGGGGGAGGCACGTTACAACCGGGACCGCTCGCGGCCTCCGGCTACTTCCCTGTCGCCTACTACTACGAGACGAGCCGCCACAGAGCGGACTGCCCGAAGCCAACCGCAGACATCACGCCGGTGCTATGTCTGCGGGAAAGCGGATCATATCGCATGGTCCTGCCCGGACCGGGACCGGGACCGGGACGTATCCATGCCATCCGCCACCGCCGCCTCCGACGGCCGACGCCCCTGCCTTCACTCCGGGAGCCAGCGGCGGCGCCACTCCAACCTGCCGGTGAGAATTGACGGAGTGGACACCCAGGCTCTTCTCGACTCGGGGAGCGTCGTCACGCTGGTACACGCTGAGCATGCCGGGCGTCCCACCTCCAGCCGCTGTGTGCATGGGGATGTGCGCTCCTACCCAACGACGCTGATACGCGTCCAATCCACCAAAGGAGATGTCGAAGTGGAAGCTGGAATTGTACCTAACCTACCGGTCCCCCTGCTCATCGGCACGGACTGTGTGCTGTTTGAGAGACATTGGAACCCGGGGGGCAGAGGACCGCCGCGGCCGCGGCGAAGAAGAAAGATCCGGCCGGGCCCCCGTTGGAGGAACTCATTGCCCGCGTGCCCGGTCTTCCGCGCCGAATCAGAGGGACCAGAGAGCGAACCCTCTCCAGACGAGGAGCTGCAGGGAGATGCACCCGAGGCGGAGGAAGCGCCGCGGGGCACCTCGTCAGAAGAGCCAGAGCCGGTGGCGTGGCCTGACTTCCCCGAAGAGGAGGATGAGAGCTCTCCGCTCAGAGGGGACTTCGCCACACAACAGTGGAACGATCCGAACCTGGAAAATGCTCGGAGGAACGTCAGCGCGATTGATGGGAAACTATGTGAAGGGGTGAGTGAATTAATTTCCCCCTATTTCTTTGTGCGGAGGGATTTACTGTATAGAGGGTGGCGGAACAACACTGGGGACGTGATAGAACAGCTGCTCGTGCCAAAAGAATATGTCACCAGAGTATTGTATTTGGCCCACACGCACCAGCTGGGGGCGCACCTGGGCGTGAAGAAAACCACCGATCGCATCAATGCACGGTTTTATTGGCAAGGGATAAAACGAGCAGTAGAGGACTTTTGCAAAGGCTGCGGTGTATGCCAGCTCACCGCACCCCGTCCTTTCCAACGTAACCCTCTCATACCTATGCCTATCATTTCCACCCCATTCAGCCGCATTGGTATGGATATAGTCGGCCCCCTCCCCAAATCGGCTCGGGGACACAAATATATATTGGTAATACTAGACTATGCAACTCGGTACCCCGAGGCAATACCCCTGAGAGCCGCTACAGCCAGAGCAGTGGCGCACGAGCTCTTCATGCTATTCAGCCGGGTCGGAATAGCCGATGCCATTTTATCGGATCAAGGCACATGTTTCATGTCTCGCGTCATCACCGAACTCTATAAATGGCTTAAAATAGATAAAATAAAGACCTCTATCTTTCACCCGCAATCGGACGGATTAGTGGAACGCTTTAATAAAAGTTTAAAGCAGATGTTAAAAAAGTTGATAGATATAGATGGCAAAGATTGGGATCGCTTGATTCCGCTGGTGTTGTTCGCCATACGGGAGGTGCCTCAAGCGTCTACGGGGTACTCCCCGTTTGAATTGCTATATGGACGGCAGCCACGGGGGCTGTTGGATATAGCAAAGGAAACATGGGAAAGCCAACCTTCCCCACATCGTTCTGTCATTGACCATGTTGAACAATTACAGGAGAGAGCCAAGAAGATCTGGCCGCTTGTTCGTGAACACATGGAACAAGCGCAGCGCGCCCAGTGCAGGGTGTACAACCGAGGCGCCACGCTGCGGAGCTTTGAGGTGGGCGAAAAAGTGCTGGTGCTCATTCCCACGAGCGAATGTAAATTTCTCGCAAAATGGCAAGGGCCATACGAAATTATGGAGAAACTGGGCCCGGTCAACTACCGCGTGCGCCAAATAGGGCGGCGGAAAACTATGCAAATTTACCATATTAATCTGCTGAAAAAGTGGCACGTTGTGCCTCCTGTCGCTCTCCCGGCCCTACTAACCACTCTCTCCTCTCAGAACCCGCCTCCAGTCCCTATTGGAGAGGAACTGTCCCCAGCTCAGGCGCAAGATATACGTGAGCTTCTGAGCAGGAATGCGGACCGGTTCTCAGAACTGCCGGGCCGTACCCACGCTATTGCGCACGACATCCAAACAACCCCGGGGAAAATAGTGAGACAACGTCCGTACCGTATCCCAGAGGCCCGGCGAGGAGCCGTAAAAGAGGAGGTAACAAATATGCTACAACTGGGAGTTATAGAGGAGTCACACAGTGCCTGGTCGAGTCCCATTGTGCTGGTCCCCAAGCCGGACGGCACAATCCGGTTCTGCAATGATTTCCGTAAATTAAATGAGATTTCAAATTTTGATGCTTACCCCATGCCCCGGGTAGATGAATTAATCGAGCGGCTGGGCCCCGCTCGATTTGTAAGCACCCTCGATTTGACAAAAGGCTATTGGCAAGTGCCCCTTACAAAAGAAACCAAAGAGAAAACGGCCTTCTCTACCCCTGAAGGGCTGTTCCAATATACTGTCTTACCGTTCGGGGTACACGGTGCCCCCGCAACATTTCAGAGACTCATGGACCGAGTATTAAGGCCCCATCATCTCTATGCCGCCGCATATTTAGATGACATTGTGATCCACAGCAGCACCTGGGAGAATCACCTCCATCACATCGAAGCAGTCCTGGGAGCTCTCCGACGAGCGGGTCTGACCGCCAACGCCAAGAAGTGCCGAATAGGTCTGTATGAGGCCGACTATTTGGGTTTCACTATTGGGCGCGGGTGCGTAAAACCCCAATTACGCAAAGTGGAGCGTATACGCGAATGGCCCAAACCCGTCAGCAAGAAGCAGTTAAAGTCATTCTTGGGAATCATGTCCTACTATAACAAGTTCATAAATAACTATGCTACCCTTGCAGCTCCCTTGTACGAGATGACCCGACAAAGTCGGCCCAATATGCTGCGCTGGACAGAGGAGACCGAGGCCGTGTTCCGAGGCCTCAAACTGAAGCTCTGCGATGAGCCGGTCCTAAAAACCCCGGACTTCGGTAAGAATTTTCTACTCCACACCGACGCCTCGAACACAGGCCTCGGGGCCGTGCTCTCGCAAGTCATTGATGACGACGAGCACCCAATAGTCTTCATTAGCAGAAAGCTCTTAAAGCATGAACTTAATTATGCAACGATAGAGAAAGAGGCTCTTGCTATTAAGTGGGCCATACACCACCTACGCTATTATTTGTGGGGAAGGCGTTTCACTCTCATAACGGACCACGCACCATTGAAATGGATGGCTAGAAGTAAGGACACTAATAAGAGAATAACACGTTGGTTTCTGGAGTTGCAGGATTACAACTTTGAGGTGGAGCATAAACCAGGGAAGGATATTCCCCATGCCGATGCCCTGTCCAGGCTCTATGAGGAAGAGCGGCAAGTTTGCGAACCAGTAGCAAACTTAAGGGGGGGGATGTGTGGTGGTTCGTTCGGACACCGCCCGCCAGGTAGGCCCTGCATGTCAAAGAAGCGCACCCTGGATGGGAGAGCGAGCCCTAGCAGACCAACACACTGTGTGGGCCAAGTGATTGACGGGCATTACCTGCCGGCCCACACGCTTCATCAGGCACAAGCGTATGCACCTGTGGGCCCCACCCAACACAGGGGTGCATAAGTACTGAGCTCGCTCTCCCCTTCAGTCTGTGCTGGGAGTCTCTGACAAGCTGATCATGGGCAGACAGGCGGTAAGAGCCACCATATTTCCCTCTCCACCGCATGGTACTGTGTAAAGTGCATTATAGTAATGTTCCTTCTACTCATTACTTCTAGGCATGGACTGGGAGCGGACCGACACTGAGGAGTGTGTACCTGGATCAATGAGGAGCGCAAACCTGACTCACTGTGGAGTGTGTACCTATCACTGGAGAGTGTGTACTCGGCGAGCTGAGGAGAAGGACCTGGAAAAGGAGACCACAGCCTTACCTTCCGGACCCCCAGCGAGCCACCCCTATTGCTATTTTGTTGAGTATATCTCACTTCCCTTAAAACCATACTAGTATCCGGAAATTCTCTGGCCCCAGGCCCATTATACCCCGTGTTCATTTTATTTAGAAGATAGAGAATTAGACGGATTTGTGTAAGAGCGGGCACCTACTCACCTATTACCTGTCACCTGTGGAAAAGAACTATACTCACCTATTACCTATGGGAAAGAAATACTTTACCTGTCACCGGTAGAGAGGAACTATACTCGCCTAGCGCCTGTGGGGAAGAGAGACTATACACTGGAATTATACTGGCCTGTTTCCTGTGGAGGGAAACCCCTTTAAAGTAACTCTTACCTACCCCCCTGGCCCCCCCACGAAGAGGAGAAACGACAGCCCCGTCCGGGGAAAACCTTGTGTTGATTTATTAAAAGACAATTTCAGTTATTCACATTTATGTTGTTCATTCATGCTACGTTGCATTACAATGCTGTTGTAAAATAAGAACTGTTCAATAAATGCCCGAGTTGGCAACACTGTCTTTGCTCTCTTGTGCCTTGGTTTGGGTTCAGTCTCCACAGTATTTTACAAGTGCATTGCGTCAGTCAATTTACCCTGGCAGAGATTTGTGCTATGCAGTGCGTCTCCTTTAAAATGCAGATCTACAAGCTCAACATGTTGCATCGTGATCCGCTGTGAGCTTGTAGATATGTTATTTTCTTCTTTTTTTTTTATCTGTGAACATTTTTAAATTAATTGACAATATTCGCAGATAATGACATTCCTTCAACTAGGGACGCCTGGTTTAAAGTGGTTAAAATTTCTGTTTAGGGTATAGAATTGACCTATTGGGACATGAGCGCACACTAGTAGAAAATGAAAAAAACATTCATAACTTGTTGTATAGTTGTGTAAATTGCAATAATATTGTGTGTTAGTCTCACGGCACACCAGGACTGTACTGTAATAGGGATAATATTAGACTAAGTCAGTAGGGAGTGGAGACGCTGCAAGAAAGCCACTGTTTTGAGGTAACAAGCTGCAGAAATGATAGGGAACTTTTTCATATCACAACACCAGAAATCTGAGGCTACAGCAATATGCAGCCTGCTGTAATCAAATATGGCTTGTAAACAAAAAAAGCAGAGCTGGAGACCCACAGGACAGCACCTTGGAGTAATGGAAGAATGCAGCTTGACTGGATAATAATAGAAGGATTTGTACAGTTGCATTTTCTCAGCAGAAGGCAAGCTAGGCCTCGCAGTTCTCTAGAAGACTATTCAAACTAAAATTACATTTTAGCAGCACGGCCCACGGGAACGTTAGAATGAAATTCACCACGTATACCCAGCACTCTGAGGCGAGGGGCTGTAATGAATTTTCATTGTTCTGCAGAGCCAATCAGTGCTGAATCAAGAGAGGACTTAGAGCAGTTAAGTTAACCCATTAAGACCTGAGGCTGATTCTGTGTCTTCTAAATCCTGACAGAAACCTATGTTGCTATAGGCCTATATCAGTGGTTCCCAAACTGTTTCTAATCAAGGACCCCCAAAATTATATGTATTGGGCCGCGGAACCCTGTCTGAAATTATTTTGTTCCAGGGACCAAAGAAGCAAAAGATTTATAATATAAGATATATAATATCAAAGACTGGCACAAATGTTTCAAAAATAGCAGTGGTTTGAGAATGTCTTACTTTTCAGGAGAGGGGAGGTTGCGGTTGAGGTCATGTCCAGTAGGCTGCAGGTGAGGGCATTCTTACTGGTTCTCAATGTGTGGTCAGGGGACCCCCAGAGGTCCTTGAGGAGGTTGCAGGCGTTCCCTGGTTAAATGATTGATAGTTAGGAACCAAATTGACCCTTATAGGCACGCACACACACACACACACACACACACACACACACACACACACACACACACACACACACACACACACACACACACACACACACACACACACACACACACACACACACACACACACACACATACATACTGGTTTTTATGATTTGTGGGGACCACAATGATGAAAAGGGTGGTCCCCACATGTGATGATTTTAATCATCTCATGTGGGGACCACCCTTTCTAAATGTTATACAGCTATGAAAAGAAATCAGGTATAACAACTATGGCTGTGTTAGCTTATACACGACTTCAAATATCAGAATTGATGAAGTTATTCCCCATGACGTGACTGTGTATACAGATTTTGGTCCCCACAAAACATATAAAGCTACTGAGCACACACACGCACGCACACACACACACACACACACCATGACCAAAAAACGTGACTTATGGGCCAATGCTAAAAACTTCACAGGCACATCAGAGCAGCTCCTGTGTTGGTTTTTAACAGTTTCCCTCATGGGGACCTGATTTTTGGTCCCCATACCGTACCTGGTCCCCATGACGTGACTGTGTATACAGATTTTGGTCCCCACAAACATACAAAAACCAGTGCACGCACACACACACACACACACACACACACACACACACACACACACACACACACACACACACACACAGTTTAGTTTACTTTATTGACACAAATGTATAAAACATTGGGTCCAAACAATAATCGAAAACCCATTAATAAAAAACTTTAAAAAGTACAAATTACAATACATTAAAAAACAACACACAGCACAAAATCCCTTGAATCAAACAACCGAAACTTTCTGTTGCTCCAAAAGTGACAGGCAGGCATGCAGCATACGCAAAGTTTCTCTGTTAGTTGCCGCAAAGAGTGAGCTCAGATCATCAAACTCAAGTCCATACTTCCTTCTGATGTCCACACACACACACACAAAACCAAAAATACCAAAAGAGCCCATTGTTCTGTAATCAGCCACGGCATTGGACTGTGTAAACGTCTAATTTCTCTTTTGGGTCTCAAGCTAAAAAGGGAACCATTGGTGTATACCTCATGATATTAAGCTGATTTCAATATTTTCAGCACATCGTGACCTCTACCTACCATGAATGTCATCAGGCCCAGGAGCAAAACCCTCAGGCTTGGCTACAGTTCAAGCTCTGAGATTTATTTTTGTTAACACCTTCCCCTTGGTGAATCATGCCGTCTTGGCCCGGAACCTTTGATCTACACAAAGGAAATCTTTAAAATTCCGAAGTGAGAGTTGGAGGTTTGATCCGGCCATGGTGGTTCTTGATTACAGCCGACACACACTTTGGTATGATTAAACAGAGGCAGGGGTGAAACAAAGGAGTGTTGAGTCCCGACATCATGTCATACATGCCACTTGTTTTACAAGACACTTGTAGGCCAGGAGCAGGGGTGTCGCACCAAGTTCTGGGCCCTACTTGTACAAGGACTCACTGCGGGCCCCCCATGAATGTTCTTCATAGGGGGAGGGGGTTTAACCCATTTAGACTGGGAACGCATTATTACGCATTATTTTGTGCTTTAACTATTGAAGAATAGCAGATATACAAGCTCACAGCGCGGCACCGTACAAGCTCACAGCGTGGCACGCGAGCGGTACGCGAGCTTGTAGATCTGTTATTTTTGAAGAATCGTGAAAAGTCTTTGAATATTTCAAATCCCTCTAAGGTTTTTTTAAAAACCTATGTTTCTATGTCAGTGGTGCTCAAACCTTTTCATGTGAAGGACCCCCAAATTGATATGTATTTGACCCCCATCTCAAAATAGTTCCAGGAACCCCCAGAAGCTAAATTTGAGTTATATGTTCGCTTAAAATACATATATTCAAAGATTTGACACATTTTCACAATTTTTCAAAAATAGCAGATCTACAAGCTCGCAGTGTGGCACTTGGTGCCGTGCTGTGAGCTTGTATATCTGCTATTTTCCAATAGTTAAAGCATAAAATAATGAAGGCCACTCCACCTTGGGCCCTAGTAACCCAGTCCCACTTCCCCCCCCCCCCCCCCCCCCCTTGTGACGCCCCTGGCCAGGAGATATGAGCCTCCCAAGATCAGAATAATCTAAGATGCTATTAACATTTTAATGCGATGTCATAAGAGTTTGCAAAAGGGTGTGAACTACTCAATCAGCTCTTCACTGGTCTAAAGGTCACCCCTCATCTCTCTTCGTCTCCTCCACAACTTCTCACTCTCCCTTTCTCTCATGTGTTTCAAATTATTATTATCAAAATTATTTGGGGAAAAAAGAAAATTACAACTTATGTGATGAAAGTCTAATTTCTTTGAGTTTGTTGAAGGCGCCATTAATAGATAGAGGAAGTGAATGGCTTGGAGTGAACCAGATATTGATGCATAAAGCTATAGCTCAACTATTACAAGCTGAAATGAATTTGTATGGAAGCAGATTGTTATTGAATTGAAATGCTCATTTAATCAAGACAGGGTCAAATAACGGTGGGGCTTCCATGTTGATCTTGCACATCATGTGACATCATGTCACCTGTGATGTCAGTACTATTGACATTATGACACTATGACGTCTGACATCTCCATGTTTCATCTCCAATCTGACCTCCATTAACTTCAAGTAAGTGAACGTTCTAAAGTTTAAAAAAAATCATACACATTGTCTGCCTAAATAAAATGTAAAAATGTGCATGTTTGGTGGTTAACCTTGACTGCTGCCCTCCTTAATGTTCCATGTTTTCAGGTAACAGGCAACATCTTTAACATGGCTTAACCTGTGTGCTTGTATTCATTTTACAACCTCACCGCTCGCGGCTGTCCATAATTCTGGGCATTCACAAGCCAGTTAATCTCATTGGTTCTCAAAGTGAGGTCAGGGGTCCAGTGGGGGGGGACACAATCATTTTAACCACTTTAACCATATTTGATACTGTGGCTATTCAAAAATCTACAACCTCAAGCCTGTAGATCTGCTATTTTTGAAAAGTCTGGAAAATGTGTGCAAATTTTGAGGTCAAATCTTTGCTTCTGGAGGTCCCTGGCACAACATAATTTTGATATGGGGATCCGCAGCCAAATACACAACATTTTGGGGGTCGCTGAAAGAAAACAGTTTGAGAACCACACTGTCTGTCCCAATCTGAGCACACAGCATGAAGACTACAACATTGAACTGTAAATTGCTTCATGTAAAGAGATTTATTTGTTATACTTTTTATTGCAATGATTTCAAATTTTTACATTTCTTATTTCACATTTTGTCCATATTTGCAATTATGTAAAGAGATTGATCGTGAAAATAAATATGGACTGAAATGCCCCGCCCCCCATCTGATCACTTATCTGGTCAGATGGGTGGGTCGCAAATGCTTTCAAGATTTTCAAGTTGGCCCTGACCTAGAAAAGACTGGATTTAGGGAATATTTGTGTGCAAGTTAGAATTAATTCAAAATTAATTCAATTGCAGTAGATAGACATACTGGGCTATAAGTGCAAAACATTTTACTACTTGGCCCCAGAGCCGATTGTAAATGTATTATCTATTCTCTTTTGTTTGACTGTTGAGATTTGCATATTTGCCTGACTCCGGCTCTCCACTATCAACCGACGGCACAATGGAAAGAATTCAGGGAATAAAGATCTCTTCTTAACACGAGGAGAGGACAATCAGCTTGATTATCTCAACCTTGGGCTTTTCCAGAAAAGGTTACAAAAGAGTACATCAAATATGACATCTCTATGGGTCTGTGATCAATAAAAGTCAACAAAGAAAAATGAGTCTCAGTGTTTGCAGCAGAGGTCACCTGACCCTGTGGGGTCATCGGAGACAGATGATAGAGGACATTGTCAACAATGTCACGGATTCCCCGTCTTGAGAAATGGGCCAAAGTCTTACGGTAAGAATACCTGAGCGTACTGTACGGCTATGGAGGGCAATTACCAGCAGTGGTGGAAAACGTACTCAAATGTTTTACTTGAGTAAAAGTATATCAATACTGCAATGTAGAAATACTCTGTTAGGGTGCCCACACACCAAAATACCTAGAGTGGAATCCGCCAATGCATTTCAATGAGAAGGGAGCGTTTTTTGCAGAAATCCTCTGCTGGCATGAAACCGCTTCACTCTCATTGAAATGCATTGGCGGAACGTGGATTCCACTCTCATATGTACTGTGGTGTGAGGGCACCCTTACGTGTTAAGTAAAAGAGTATTGGTATCAAAAAATATACTTTAAGTACAAAAGTAGATTATGCAGGATTTCCCTTTTCACATGTTTTCAAACGTATAGGCCTACAAATCTTTTGAAAATAGCAGATCTACAAGCTCACAATGGCTCATACAAGCACCCATCGCGACACATTGTGAGCGTGTACTACGTAGATCAGCTAATTTCAAATATCCAAAATGTATAGTGCTGAAGTGGTTAATGTTATGTTTTGTAATAATGATCAACTATGGAGATGTAATAGAGAATAGTATTGAAAATTGGAAATATTACAGGAAAAGTAGAAGAAGGCCTACTTCAAAATTGTACAGTACTTGAGTAAATGTACTTGGTGACTTTACACCAGTGGTTCTCAACCTGTGGGTCGGGACCCCCCAGGGGGGTCCCCAAATTATTTTGAGGGGTCCCCAGATGATTAACTTAATGTGCAATGTTGTTTTCTCACTCGACAGTAAACAACCCAACATAAAGTTTAAGTGTTTATGTGTATTTTCTAAAGTGACAATTTAAGGACTTTTTAATACCTCTAAAATGACAAATTAAACATTGGCTAAATTGACAAATATTAGAGGCAACATTTTTGAAAATAGCCGATCTACATGCAAACAGTTGTGAGGCGTTGTGAGCATGTAGATCTGCTTTTTTCACAATTGAACGTTGTTGTACAAAATGTAATCCTTCATCTCTTAGTGCTCGTAAGGGTAGGGGGTCCCCAGTTAAAATTATTATTTTGGGGGTCGCGGCCTGAAAAGCTTGAGAACCACTGCTTTACACCACCGATTACCGTATGCTGACTATAAGCTGTGAGACCGTGGTCATGCAAGGACATGGCAGTACGAGCATCTTTATCAGACACTTGCCTGCCAACCTCTGAGATGAGCGCATATTTACCAGACGGTTTACTCACACACAACATAAGTCATCAGGGGGGGATGTGCTTCGTGTCTGCCACCAGACGTGCTACATGAATCATCCTGGTAATGTGTGCTGGTAAAGGAAAAATAACATCAATCATGTCAGTTGGCTGAAGAAAGACTGTCGGGAATACCCAATGTGGAAACGCATGTATTCTGTGTAAACATGGGCGGGCCGACAGATGGACCGACAGACAGACAGACAGACAGACAGACAGACAGACAGACAGACAGACAGACAGACAGACAAACAGACAGACAGGCAAGTTGAATTCCAACACAGACATCACATCACAGAGAACAGATCTGAAACCACTGCACTGTCCTTGCTAGCCTTTTTCAAACCGCTTGAACCCAAGCATTAATTGCTATTCTGGGCATGTTATAATAGAGGGTATGTGGGGGACATCATTATGTGATGTATGTGGGGAACGGCTACTGAGTGGCAAAAAAAAGAGCCTGTAGGAGTCAGCAGGAGTGAAGATGAGTCAGGAAGAGTTTCCCAACGAGCGCTTGATGATGATGGCTCAAGAGACGCTGAGCATACAGTCAGAAAAATAGGCAAACTGTCTGTGAAAATAGCTGATCTACAAACTCACAACCGAGCTTGTGGATTGGCAATTTTCATTCAAGAGCTTTTATGTTGAGGGGAAAAAAGGAAGAGTTAAATTGAAGGGTGCCGTATCGCAAGTCCAGGGGTGCCGTGGAATCATTTGATAATATTTGGAATTTATCAAATATTCCAAATATTGGAAGTTAATGGAGGCCCGAAGGGCGGCCGAGCGTCTAGTCAGGAACGTGCATGCCGAAGTCTGTGTAATGCAAACCCCATTATACCTGTTGTCATAGGTTATATGGACATATATGGAGATCTCTGCAGGCACAGTGCCGGTTCCGGAAAACCCTGATGTCAGACATCAGCTCCGCATACGGAGAATCCGAACATTTCGTGCCGGTTCCGGAAAAAATCGCATCGTGTCGGGTCGAGGCCGGGCACTGCACTACCTGCTGCGGCGGGGAACACGCGTGCCGAATTTGAAGCCGAAGTTTTACGTGATGTCAGAGCCTTTTATGAAGTGATGTCACTTCAATGGGTCAGCGCTTGCGCCGGTTTCTCCGGAACAGCCTGATGTCAGACATCATCTCTGCATATGGAGATTCCGAACGTTTCGCGTGTCGGGTCGAGGCCGGGCACTGCACTCCGTGCCGCGGCGGGGAACGTGCGTGCCGAATCTGAAGCCGGTGGGACGAACGGTTCTCGAGATACGCGGATTACATACACACACACACACACACACACACGCATGCAGAGACTTCTCGCATTTTTTGTAAGATTACTTTAACCATTTAAAAAAATACTTATGGACAACAAAACCTCCAAGCTAAAAATAGCCGATCTACGATCAGCTATTTTTGGTGACTGTTCCCCCCAGAATAGGGATGCTGGGGTTAAAGTGGTTAAACCACCAAGTATAAAAGTTATCTGTCCTATGACTTCTGGTTGGTTCTAGCTGAAGACTGAAGTGGCGCAAGTGCTGCGTTTAACGGAAGTGCTGCATTTAACGGAAGTTACGTCATGTGGTGCGGGTCTGTTTACATTCCCCAGCGGAACAAACACAAAGATTGTAGCTCTTAACTCGCTCTTCCTAGGTGTAACGTTCTCCGAATATGCGGGGAATACATTTGCAGGGACGCCGCACTGTGAAAAAAAATAAAACATCCGGGAAAATTCAGCCCCAACTCCTAGAACTCTCTCTGCTTCAAGTTCATATCTTGACCAGGCTTTTGTCTTTGCTGATGAGTAAGCCTGGCTACGTGAGGCTAAATGGAAACAGATATTCTCTCTAAGTTTTCCTTGTGACATGTTGTGTCTTAGGGGGAAAGATTACATATTTAACATAAAAGTAAAGTACAGTAAAGGAACAATGTTATTCAGGGGTGCCATGGATGAAAAGGTTATTTACAGGGGTGCCCTGGGCCAAAAATGTTTGGGAACCACTGGTGTGGCCTACTGTTGAACATTAACCTGAGATCAAACAGGATGTGAAGTCAAGACACAGGACAGCCAGCTCTGAGACCAGGGACGTGCTGGCCTTTGGGAAAAACGGGACAACTCCCGAACGGCCGGTTCATTCCCGGCCGGTCCAGGCCGGGAAAAAGTAGTGAAAACAGCAGATCTACAAGCACACAACGCCTCGCGGTGTGCTTGTAGATCTGCTGTTTTCACTAGTTTAAATCATTTTTAAAATGATAATTACAAAACAAACGGTTTTGGACATACAAGGTTTCCACCCGACAACGACAAAATATAACTCATGTACAGTAATTGGCCCACTGGCTTGTCACTTGTCATGATCTGAAATGGCAAATCTTTGAGTAGCAGCAGCGCTATTAAGAGAGATCTCTCTCCATAGCGCGCAATGTGGGGCTATCCAACTCTTTTTCCCGGGCTGAATCAGGGGCCCAGCACGTCCCTATCTGAGACCCAGCTGTTCCCTCCACACTGGCTGAGGAAGTCTGGCCTATCCGCTGGCCTATCCATGTTGTGAGCTTGTAGATCGTCTATTCTCGGGGAAGAGTGTGTTTTTGTGTGGGGGGAACGGGGGACAGGGAGACCAAGTGCAAACTGCAAAGCCAACCCCAGTCACGTTTACTAAGTATAGAGGGTTTAAGTGGGTAGCCTTAGTTGACAGTCAAAGTGCGTGAGTTGAATTGATTGCCTTTTCTGTTCTGGTTTGAAGTAGTAAGGATCCGCAGAAGAACACGTTTTGTTTCGTTTCGTTTTCCTTTGCTTTGTCTGTGGACAAAAGCAGTAGCCTGTAGTAGTGATGTCAAAGCCAGTGTCACAAATGGGGCTATCACAAATACACATTCATTCAGGCTGTCTGCGTGCAACAACTATGTTAGAGGCTTTTAGTCGATCGCTGCTGAAAGATTCTTTGGTCCAGAGCCTGTCTTAAAGGCAATTTCACCCGCAGTCCATTCACACCACATGGCAGGTGAGTGGGCAGAGACAGGCCTGGAGGAGGGTATAAGCCTTCATCACTGTCAGACATCCCCCGCCACATTCCTGCAATTGTCAGTGTTGGTGGAAAAGGAAGCCTATACTCACATGTTTTACGTAAGTAAAAATATCAATACTGCAATGTAGAAATAATCTGTTACAAGTAGAAGTCCTGTATTCAAATTTAAAGCTATACTGTGTAAGTTGCTCAACTAGTGGTCAGTAGCGCTATAGCAAACCGCGGTCGCGTCTGCTTTTTTCGGCCGTTTTTCGCCACGGACCGGGCCTTCAGACCCCCGCGTCCGCCTCGCCCGCCTCGCCAAGTCGCCACGCATCCGTAGTGAAATTAACGGAGTGGGGGTTCTAAAACTTTAGCGATTTAATAGTTAGGACAATTTTAAGATATGTTTTATAAAAAAAGTTACATAGTATAACTTTAAAGTAAAAGTACAAAAGTATTGGTACCAAAATGTACTTAGTACCAAAAGTAGAAAGTAGCCAACTCAGAATGTCCAATTTCAAGTTTTTTTTATGTATAGAAATAGCAGATCTAGATTGTACATTTTTCAAATTTCAGAAATGTATATAGGGCTGAAGTGGTTAATGTATGTTTTGTAATTAATAATCCAAGTAACTATTAACTATAGTTTTCAAATAAATGTAGTGGAGTAAAAGTACAATATTTGGATGTGAGATGTAGTGTAGACTATTGGGAATTGGAAATTTAGTACAAACATCTCAAAATTGTACTATACAGTATTAAGTAAATGTACTTAGTTACATTACACCACTGGTGGACTGTGGGGTGCGGCAGATTGTTCATTTCAATATCCAGATAAGGAATTGAGAGGCGACAAACATGGCTGACACACCAATCTAATGTAATTCTGCCTGTGACAGATGACGAGCTTCCTTTGGGCGCGTACAGCCGAGCAGACCTGTCAGGATTCATCTGTTCTTCGACACACCAGTCCAAGCTACTTTCCTCATCCACCTGGAAGACACGTCAATGACATTATCCCCCATTTGCCTCTCTCACAGTCATGCTTGCACAGGTCTGGAGTGAAAACCAGGATTGTTTTTTCAAATGTATGTTGGCAGATCTATAGAATAGTAGAAGGGTGTGACATATCGTCACTGTCGGGCAAAAACGGTAGGTTCCGTACGGAACCATTGTTTACTTAGATATGGAAGGATGACCTCCCACTTGGGTAATGACGCCCCCTGGCGATCATTCAGAGAAACTACTTCAGCTCCCGTACTAACGTAGGTAGGAAGGGCCTGTCACTCAAACCGGAGTGACCCGCCTCCAGGCTATATAAACCCCCGGAGGCGGAAGTAACATCCTCTTAATACCACTCTCTGCCACATTCAGTGAAACAGAGGGGCATTACGTGGGAGGTCATCCTTCCATATCTAAGTAAACAATGGTTCCGTACGGAACCTACCGTTTACTGTCAATATTCCAGGATGACCTCCCACTTGGGATTCTTAAACTCCCCTCTAAGCCACAACCTACTCTCATACCCCCACACACCCCTCATACGGGTGAGCACAGCCCAAACGGGCGTGACCCATCACCCAGAAGGTCCCAGGCCCACCGGACCTGGGTGTGAAGGCATGAGAAAATAAAGAGAGACCCTGACAGACCGAAGTCCGCCTCATTCAACTAAATGAAAAGGACAAGTCCGCCTTATAAGTAAGACACACTATATAAGGAAAACACAGGGTCCCCCCAAAGTACCCCAGGTGGCTACATGCCCACCTGTGGGAGGGGAAGATCCGACTCCTCTATGACGTAGAGGAGGCAACTGCACCCAGAACCGAATGCGCTAGCGAAGAGGATTCGATATCCAGGTGATAGTAGGCTGCAAAGGTAGAAGGCGAAGACCAATTCGCCGAAACACAAATCTCCTGAACGGAGACTCCCTTTGCCAGTGCCCACGAAGTAGCCACACCTCTAGTGCTATGGGCTTTAAGTGCCGCCGGCACTTCCACACCCGCACTAGAGTAAGCCAGCCTAATAGCATCCACAATCCACCTCGAAAGAGTGGGTCTAGACACCGGCTTTCTGACAAGAACATTGCCCATTTCTACAAAGAGCTGAGAAGAAGCTCTAGAACCAGCAGTCCTGTCACAGTAGGCCTTCAATGCCCTGACAGGACAAAGGCAATTCAGCCGTTCATCCTCCACCGAGACAAACGGAGGAGGATGAAAAGCCAGAAGAACAACAGGCTCCTTAGGAACCACCATGTTCTTAGGAACAAACTTAAGATGAGGCTTGAGCAACACCTTGAGATCATTGTTCATAAACTGCATGCACTCCGCAGACACCGAGAGAGCTTGCAGGTCACCAACTCTTTTAGCCGTGGCCAAAGCCAGCAAAAGAGCCGTCTTGAAACTCAAAAGTTTCAAAGGCATCCCTACAAGCGGCTCAAAGGGAGCCCGACATAGGCCCCCTAGAACCACCTGCAGATCCCAAACTGGGAACAAAGACCTAGTCACCGGCCTCAAACGTTCAACTCCTTGCATGAACTTGATGACCTCCGGGACTTTAGAAGGTGCCTTGCCCGCCACCCCCAGGTGACAGGCATTAATAGCCGCCAAATACCCCCTAAGGGTAGAAAATGCTAGACCACTTCTCAAGCGGTTCTGCATAAATTCCAGAATTTCCTGGGCTGACGCCACATGAGCCACCACAGGTGGAACACGCGACTCACACCAGTCCTCAAAGGCATTCCACCTTCCATCATAAGACGCCCTCGTAGAGGGCGCCTTAGCACTCTGAATGGTAGCAACCACTTCAGAAGAAAAACCGGCTGCCAGCAGGTTTAACCTTTCACGTGCCAAACCCACAGGTCTAGGACCTGCAGGTCTTGGTGGAAGATCTCCCCCCTGGCCTGACTCAACAGGTCCCTGCACTGAGGCAGCTGCCAACCCGGTTCGCAAAGGAGAGGGGCGATCGCCGATCTCCACGTGCCCTTGTAGGGAGCCACCAGGAGCATCTCCAGACCGAACCTCCTGACTCTCTCCAGAGTGGGTCGGATTAAGTCGAAGGGGGGAAACGCGTACAGTAGACCTCTCGGCCACGTGTGCGCTAAGGCGTCCAACCCCAAGGGAGGACTGCCCTTCACCGCGAAGAACAACGGACACTTCGTATTCTCCGCTGACGCAAACAGGTCCGCCACTGGCTGACCGAACTTGCGAAAAATCTGGCTCGCCACCCTGGGGTGGAGAGACCAATCCTCGTAGCGAGGACCTCCCCTGGACAGGAGATCTGCTCCGCTGTTGAGGAGACCTGGGACGTGTAAGGCCCTGATCGACTTGAGGCGCGACAAGCACCAAACCGTCAATTCTCGAGCCAGACGGTCCAGTGGCAACGACGACAGGCCCCCCTGTTTGTTGACATAAAACATGGCCGTCGTATTGTCTGTCCTGACCAGGACGTGACAATGCAAAATCCAATGCTCGAAATGCTTGAGCGCCAGGAGTATAGCCATCAACTCCAAATAGTTGATGTGACGACCCCTCATCTCCAGAGGCCAAAGCCCCTGCGCTGTGCGCCCCTCGAAAGTGGCTCCCCATCCACTGAGACTGGCGTCTGTCGTGATCGACTTGCGGGAAACCACCTCGCCAATCGAGACTCCGCTGGTGAGGAACCCCTCCACCAGCCACGGAGACAGGGCGATCGCGCAGGAAGGGGAAACCGTAACCTTCTTGTACTTCAAGGAGGGCGGGATCCCGAGGGATAACATCCATCTTTGAAAAGGTCTCATATGAAACCTGCCCAAACGCAACAGATGTACTGCGGAAGCCATCATTCCCGTCAGTACCATGCAACTCCTGTAAGTGACCTCCTGGCCCACTTGAAAGGAGTCGAGACATTCCCGAAACCTGTCCACCCTCTCCTCTGAGAGACGGGCCGACATGTCGGATGAGTCCAGAAGGACCCCAATGAATGTAAGACGACTTGCTGGAGTCAGCATGCTCTTGCCGTGGTTGACTATGAAACCTAAGGCCTTCAGGTGAGCCAAAACCACTTGTGTGTGACGCGCCACTTCGTGGGCGGAGCTCGCTGAAATCATCCAATCGTCGATGTACGTCGCCAACCTGACGCCCTGCTGTCTCAGCGGGGCGATGGCTGCTTCGGTCACTTTCACGAAAACCCTCGGGCTCAGTGACAGACCGAAAGGGAGTACTGTATACTCGTACAGGCGACCCTCGAAGGCGAACCGAAGGAATTTCCTGTGTGGGGGATAAATCTGGACGTGCTGATAAGCATCCTTCAGATCCACTGAACAGTGGAAATCCCCTTGCCTGACCGACCGTAACATGGTGGGTACTGTTAGCATCCTGAAAACGTATTTCTTCAGGTACACGTTTAGTGCCTTTAGGTCCAGGATGGGACGTAGCCCCCCCCCCTTTTTGGGCACCAGGAAATAACGGCTCCAAAATCCCATGCGGGATTGGGTCCTGTCCAGCTCCACTATAGCACCCTTGCTTAGCAATGAGCTGATCTCTTCTCTCAAAAGACTTGCTTTTAAACCACGTGCTCTGGTATGAATAACCCTGCTCGAAAGCGGGGGTATATCTGCGAACTGTAACCTGTAACCCCTGGTTATCGTTCGAAATACCCAATGGCTCGGGTTGCATAACTTCCACTGGCGCGCACAGCGTGCTAGCGTGTTTTGAGCGAGAGAAACCCCACCACTGTGCTTCCGTGACGGCGGAGCTTTTTGGCGGCCGGACCGGAAGTGGGGAACCTGCGTATCCGTATCCGGAACGACCGGATGCGGAGCGCAAGGGTTCAATAGGCCGCATGGCGGAAACACCTTCTGGTTGTACCGCTTGACTAGCGGAGCTATTTTGCGGCGGGACCGGAAGTGGGGAACCTGCGTATCCGTATCCGGAACACCCGGATGCGGAGCGCAGGGGTTCAATAGGCCGCAAGGCGGGAACACCTTCTGATTGTACCGCTTGACTAGCGGAGCTCTTTTGCGGCCGGACCGGAAGCGGGGAGCTAGCGAATCCGTATCCGGTGAAACCGGAAGCGTTCGGTTTTCGCTCGATAGAGCGACAGGAAGAGCAAAGCGATTCGACTGATAAACAGACTCGCCCACAACTAAAGCATTCTCCCCTGACAGGAGAGGAACTTTTACGTTTAATACCTGCTCTAAGGCCTTTATGCTTGTCCCTTGACCCGGGCTCATAGTAGGCCGACAGAATTTCTGACTCAAGGTTAAATTCATAGCATCGCTCACGCGAGGGAAAATCCACTCGCGCGCATGAGGAACCATATAATTGTTTGACGTTAACATTACTGGTTGCTGATAAAACCTCTGACTGATTAAAGAGTCCTGACGGGACTCCATCATTCTTACAGGAGGCATGCATAAAGGAGTCATATTGTCGACGCGAGGGATATCCCACTCGCGCGCTTGAGGAACCACATAATTGTTTGACATTAACATTACTGGTTTCTGATAAAACCTGTGATTGATTATCGAGTCCTGACAGGACTCCATCATTACTACAGGAGGCATGCACGATGGGGTCGTCTGTGCTAGTGCGAGAGAGTTGGACAGAGACAGACTTTGCTCTTTCAACATGTTTATTGTCGACACAGGAGGCATCAAAATCAACATTTTCATTTCCCCGACACGGGGTACCGAAAAACGCCCTCGTTTGGGGGGAGGGGGACCGAGAGACACCTCGGACCCCCGCCCCAGCACAATCCCCCTCTTCAGAGTGTCATTTGCGCTGTCCCCTACCGCGGCCACCGCGGTATGAAGACTGCTGCCTGCCATCCTTGGACGGGCGGCGCGGCTGAGCGCGCTCGGGAACCACCGCCTTGCTGCGGGGCCTGTCAGGCGCCCTGGCTGCAGAGGCTCCCCTGGAGGAAGACGAGTGCTTCTTAAAAGAAGCAGAGCGGCCCCTTTCCTTGGCACGGGAGGAGCGGGACGCCCTCCTAGCTTGCTGCGGTTCTTCCTGTGGCACTGTGGTGGACTCGACGATGTCCTTAGCCGCCTTGAAGAAGGTAACTCTACCCTGCAGCAGCTCCAAGCCCCCACCCATGAGGGTGGTGGGACTGTTCTCCATGTTTATGAGAGACTTGTACATCTCCCCGCGAGGACCTAGAGGCTTCTCGCCCACGTCCCTCTTAGGCTCGAGGTCGACATAGTCGAGCCAGCGGGCTCTCTCAGACTGGAGGTTGTAGTCCATGGACCTGCCCATCCACTTAACCGCATGCCAATTGACCTTCAGCATGATGACAAATAGAGTGTTCAGTTCAGCTGTGTGCTCCCCCGTGGGCAGACCTTTGACCAGGTCCTTGGTGGAAGCGAGCAAGAGCTGGATCAGATTCAGGTCCTTAGCGGCCAGAGCAGCGGACCGGTAGGCGTTACGAGCCCTGTCCGACTGCAGCTTGTCCTCCAGGACAGTGAACCCCGGCGGGTTGGTGCCGACGGGGCCGACAAACGGCCCGTTTTTAGCTGTGCCTACATCCTTGTACTGGGGTCTGACGGAACCCAGAAAAGATTGTGCCAACAGGTGGTCCAGGTTAGGGCAGGTGGACATGCCTGCCTCCGCACCGCCCACCAAATCCAACACAGAAAAAGGCAGCTTCCTGGGGTCTTTATGTGTCTTCCATGAGGAATGAAGGGCCTTGGTGAAACCTTTCACCAGCGGCAGCCTGGAGAGGACATACGGGGCGGGAACCGAAGGCTCCTGCCCGGGCATTTCATCATCATCCTCGGCCTCTTCAGAGGGGAGAGGAGGTGGCAACTCCTCTCCAACTCTGGCCAGAGCTCTCATGTAGACTGTGAGATGATCCAGCATTTCTGCTGCAGAATCGACGTCCTCTGCTCCCGCTTCACTCGCTTGACTGGCGGGTGGAGGGGCAGTGGTGCCTGAGGAGGCCTGGGAGCTCCCTGCGGCGTCCAGTTGACGTGCTGGAGCCGCAGGGGCATTACCTTTCACAGTGACCGTGAGTCGAGAACCCTCGTCCTCGACGGAGTCCTCCTCCTCCTCGGCCGTGTATCCAGAGTATTCAGAACCAGAACCCTCGCTCTGACAGGAGCTCAGGTCCGACTCTCGCCTGAAAGTCTGGACTGTTTTGGTGATGCTCACGTCGAGGGGGACGTCCCCGACGGTCACATCCAAGCGTTTCTTTTTGGGCACCGCGCCCGAAGGGGAAAAGGCTACCGGAGGGATGTTAGCCTTCTTGGTCGCCTTCTTAGCGGCGACTTCACCAGACCCGCCAGCTCCAGTGACAGTGGAGCTAGCTGCGGTCGGTTGCGCGGCAGGCGGTGTCTCATGTAGCACGGCGCCATCTTGACTTGGAATGGCGCGCTGATTGCCAAGCGGATCTCCGGAAGGCAGCGCCGCACCTTGACCAACGGTGCGGGCCGCCTGGGGAAGGAAAGACTGGGCTGTGGGGTTGAGAGCAGTGGACCCACCTGGTGGAGCGCAGGCCCCGAGGCCTGCCCTGGCTAGGTAGAACCGGTGTATCAGTACATCGTGGTCGTAGGCCACGCAGCAGTCACAGAAAGGTCCTGCTCTCCCCTGAGGACTCAGTGCAGAGAAGGCGTGTGCAACGCCCATGCAGCCGACACAGAGATGGTGAAGATCCTGTCCGTCGATGAGTCCTGGACAGCCTGGACATTGCCTCGGCAGGAAGGCCAGAGGATCCATGGCGAAGCACTGTAGATAGAGTTAACCAGAAGCAGACGAGCTAACAAGCTAACGGCTAAGGCTAGGCCACGCTTGATTCGGGCAGGGCCTGAACAAGCGGTAAGCAGTGTAGCTAACGTTAACAATTAGCAGACGAGCTAACAAGCTAACGGCTAATGCTATGCCACGCTTGCTTCGGCGGAGGCCTGAACAAGCAGTAATAATCCTTTGTTATAAAAGGAAATAACCGTCGATTTAGGACGGAACAAGAATAAGTATTCTTAAGTACGGGTTAATTCAACACTCGCCGGTGGGCGACTCCAATGCCACCGCTTTAGGCTAATGCGCGAAGAATAATAATACAAAGGCTGAGTTTCAACTTATCTGAATGTGATATCGCAGAGAGTGAAAAGAGGATGTTACTTCCGCCTCCGGGGGTTTATATAGCCTGGAGGCGGGTCACTCCGGTTTGAGTGACAGGCCCTTCCTACCTACGTTAGTACGGGAGCTGAAGTAGTTTCTCTGAATGATCGCCAGGGGGCGTCATTACCCAAGTGGGAGGTCATCCTGGAATATTGACAGTAAACCTTGTATCTCCAAGTTTCAAATGTGTACATTATTTCGCAAAGCAAAGCCCTACTTCATCATACAAGGCCGTCGCACAAAAGTAGTGAAAACAGCAGATCGACAAGCACACAACGCCTCGCCGTGCGAGGCGTTGTGTGCTTGTAGATCGGCTGTCTTCACTAGTTTAAATCATTTTTAAAATGATAAATACAAAACAAACGGTTTTGGACATACAAGGTTTCCACCCGACAACAACGATATGGTTTTCAAACAGTACGTTGTCAATCACTAGCCAGATTTGAAAAGCTAGTATAAAATAGGGCTTAAGTGGTTAAATTAACTTAACTGTTATAGTCATCTTTGTGCACTGAACCACAGTGCAATGAAAAAGCCCCTTTCCTATCACTTTAAGTGTTCTGGCTGGTTTTTGATGAGCGCAATCTCAGACAATCGTGCTAGTTTGTTATTTTATGAGCCGTAAAAGTGTGTTTTGGGCCAGATGCACAACAGCATCATCTTAATACATCTGTATTCCAACTAGGCAGCTCACACACACAGTGCCCAACGATGTGCCATCTTCGCTGTGGCTGCACATTACTCTAGCCAGATGGACAATTAGTGTCACAGCGGGTGGCACTTTGCGCTAGTCAGCCTATTCACCCCCTCTGCTGGCCTTAATGATGTGCAATCTCACTCAAAGCCATGGCAGACTAAAGCATGGTGGCCAGTGTTGCCAGATGGGAAATGTTGAATTATCGTACCGGAGGCTCAGAATTATCGTATTTGACATCAAACTATCGTACACAGCCAAAAAAGAGAAATCACTCGCTTAAAAACGTAATTTCACCAAAAAATGCGTCTTTGGTGTAAGAAACGACCTTGTTTGAGACTCCTACGTGACAAAAACGCATCAGATATGCTGCGTGGAGGCAGGCAACTTCCTGGAGCTTACACAAATTAAAGCCCGAAACTGGTCTGGAAAGATGCAACCGGTGTTTTTAATGCCTCCAAGTACAGATCTAGGGTCAGATTGACTGATTTCCTGGCTTAGTTTGAGAAGCCAAACCAGATCCCAGATCAGCAGCCAGGGAAAATAGTGAATTCACGCTCTTTTTGGTGATATGCCGAAATTATCGTACATTTGGGCATTTTTGGAATTATTGATCGTACATCGTACAGAGGGTCAAATTATCGTACAAATACGATAATTATCGTACATCTGGCAACACTGATGGTGGCACTAAAAAGCCGGATAGTATTCCTTGGCGCACAACGGTGTGCACCGAAAATCACTAATCTACAACACAAGACATTGCAATGCTTGTAGATCTATTGCTGGTTCTTGACGCCGTCTCCTATGGAGAGTTGGCTCTAAAGCAAGGGTCTTCAACAGAGGGTCTGGGACCCCTAGGGGGTCCTCACAGTTACTTCAGGGGGTCCTCCAAATCTTTGTGTGATAGAAACCTTTTTTCTCCGTCTTTATATTAACCACTTGAACCCTAGCATTCATATTCTGAGAACATTAGCCAAAAGCTCACAACGCCTCGCGAGATTGTAGATCAGCTATTTTCGGCAAGAGGTTTGGTGTAGAGGGGGAAAAGAGCAGACCATGTACAGAGTGAAAGGTCAAGTTTATTAAGTATTGACGGTTCAAGTGGTTAAATATCTGAAAACACAAATTGACATGAATCCAAAATACAACGATGAGTGTGCTGTCAAACAATGAAACTATATGGAATCTATGAATGGTTGTGGGGGTCCCTGCTTCATCTCTCTCTCAACTAAGGGGTCCTTGGCCTGAAAACGTTGAAAACCCTTGCTCTAAAGTAAGCCTCACTGTCGCTGAGCGGCACATATAACCCAAGTTGTCTTTATGAGACGAAACGGATAGTTTTAATTTACAGCGGATGATGAAGCAGGTATTCCAAGTAAGCACCGAGGAAGGAGGATTCAGCGGCTATACTGACAGAGTGAGGAGTGCTCTGCCAGCATGCATCATGGGAACACTTATGGCCTGGCTTACTGTAACTACCTCATAATGATGCTCAGAGAGAGAGAGAGAGAGAGAGAGAGATACACAGAGAGACAGAGAGAGAGAGAGAGAGAGAGAGAGAGAGAGAGAGAGAGAGATGGTGCCAGGAACCATAAACGTGCTATGTCTGTCTAGGAGGGTTTAATCTCCTCTGTGTCGCTGCTTCACTGCATCTGTGTGGGAATGGGCCAACCCCAAGACATCAGGCACAATGATTTGCAAGACAAATGTTGATGCATAGATATCATTCTGCGACTCTTATTTAGAAGGGAAATACAGCTGGATACCAGCTTTATAGTATGTTCTTCACACTTGCAGTGTTCAATTGCCGTGTGAGGGAGGACACCCCAGTAGCCACCGAGTCCAGGCAAAACCACACGGGGATCATTTGTGTCTCCTGCTTGAAGTTCTTGAGCAGAACCTTTCTTCTGCAACATGTAGCTGGATCTAAAGTGTCTTGACCACTCCTGTGTCCATTGTCTCTTCATACGATATTCCCCATCTGAATCCATCTCGTCTGTCTTCCATGCTGGCATTGCCACACTCCCTGTATTTTTTAATGCCCCAAGTCACCCACCTCATCCTAGTGTATTACGGGGGGGGGGGGGATCAATACCTGCTCCTCTCCCACTTGCCTGCCAATAAGACATCTCTTGTGTTCAACGAAGCGTGGCAATTGGAGGAGGCCTGGCAGGTGAGCCGAGTGGAGACGGATGTCTCAGATAACGCCCTCACCACTGTCTGATTGCAGCCGCTGGCAGAGACGGAACGGTCTGGGTAATCACTGCAGCAGACTAACTCCCATGCCCAAGCCATGATTGCATTTAAGTTGAGCTAATTCTGAGGCACTCTCTCTGTGTGTGTGTGTGTGTGTGTGTGTGTGTGTGTGTGTGTGTGTGTGTGTGTGTGTGTGTGTGTGTGTGTGTTCGTTTCCCACAAGACTTTTTTGTTTGACAGGATTATTGTTATTGTTTGTAATGTTAGTTGAAATATGAGCATATACGGTTATATTCTGATACATATCTTAATCCAGGGAGTCCGTTTTCGTGGGCAGGATTTATGTTGGTTAAAATCAGGTGATATTTTAGGCCAGATCTGACTAGTCATGGTTTGACTTTCTCTGGCCCCAATCGAGACGCCACTGATTGGTCCAGGTCCTAACCATGCTTGCTGGGATCAGTAGCTTGCCCCCAAGAGATTATTAACTTTTGGTTTAACAAGCTGAAAAGGTGAAGGTCACAATCAAGAATCAACATGACAAAATCGAGAACGGATCGGTGGATTGTCATGAAAATCGGTGGGAATGATCAGCAGGCTGTCCCAAAGTCATGGTTAACCTTTGTCTCAGGTGGAAACAGCACATCTTCACATTATTGTGTAATGACGGAGTGCAGTCTTTCATGTTGCAGTAAATGGGTTTACTTATCCTGTCTCATCTCTACACACACATAATAAGGTTCAATAAACAATTAAATGGATATTCATGAGCCAAATGTGGCATTCTGTCTGACAGAGAGCAGATGGATGGCCCATCCTCTCCTAATATTTAACAAGGGCAAGCCTCCCTGACCTGCTAGATCCATTCTCCATTTTAAAGGGGGAGGAGGAATGGAAATGTCAAGCCCGGAAGGCAGTGAGCCAAGAAAATACCAGGGAAATAAAACCAGAACTGATGTTCGGAAGCCAATGAAAACAACCTTAAGCAGAGCCTTGACAGTTCACTGGGAACAAGAGCAGGGCTCCAAAATTGGTCTAAATTGTGGCTAGATTGATGGCCTCACTTGCAGCAGTGAAAATCAAAGCGAGGAGATATGAGATAGCATCAGAGACAAATAGACATCACTGTGACTTTCTGCTCATGGACAAATTATAGTCTGTATAATATAGTCTGAAAATGAATTCTACTGTAACCTGCCTACATAAGATTAGTTTGACAGGACCGCAGCTCATCCGCACATGGCATTAAACATTCAATATGCCAAAAGTTGCACAATTCATGATGAAACAAGACCATAGTTCGCACCGTTTTGCACATGAACATTAAGAGTTTCTTTTCCCACCATTTCAACCTATGCCTCCCTAAAATATATATATTTTGCACACTGAACTCTCCTTTTCAATTAGTGTGAAGGTCAGAATTGTCAGGGGGAAGTAAATGAAACACAGGCAGGCATGGGTTTTAATGAGGAGCCCCACTATGGAGTCACACTTTATAACCAAGCGTCTGATTAAACTTTCTTAATGTGCTCAAATTAACTTCAAGAGTTGGGGAAAGAAAGATTGGAAGTGTGGAAGGACAGAGAGAGGGGAGTCCTGCAAGACGCACATGACGGAAGTCAGGTTCAAACTTTGGTCCTCGAAACCAGTGGTGTAAAGTACATTTACTCAAGTGCTGTTGTAGAAAAGAATATACGACCTTATTCGGAGACAATGCAATATGATGTCATGATGTGGAATGACATCACAATTGACTATAAAGAATAGATGAATCGGCCTACTTTCTCAGATCGAGATCAGGAACAGATAAGATCACATCGGATTAGACCATCAGACTATCAGACTAGAGATTACAGACTAGACTAGATCTGAGATTGTTCAAGGAATATCAAGGCCTGGGCCGGCCTCCAGCCTTATGTATGTTGTTGAACGCGATTGGTATTCGCATGGCTCATTCTTAATAATTACAACCTTGGCAGGCGAGTAGCGCGCCTATATTCAATATAATAAACCTACATATTGGATTCTTCGCTACAGCTGTATTTAAGTTAATGTTGAGTTACGTTTACTTTACTGAAATATTTCCAATCTTCAGTACTTATACTTTTACTCCACTACATCTCAGAGTCGAATACTTAAAGGAGGACTTTGCCACTTTTCAACCCATCTTCATATAATAGGTCCTCACTAATGTTCATAAAAAATGTCTACTCGGTCCAAGTCTCTTAGGAGAGCTGTGGGAAGTTCAGATGTCTTGTGACATCATCATTTTCCAAAAAAAAATATATATATATTTTTGAAAAGAATATTTCGATTTTTATTATCGCGAGAACAATGGCTTCCACTTTAACATTGCAACTTTTCAGGAGTAGAAAGCCTGCAGTTTCTATTAGCTTGGATTCCCAATCGATGATGTCACAAGACGATGGGTTTCTGACCTGCCACAACCCTCCAATGAGAAAAAAAAAAAAAAAAAAAAAAAGCTATTTTTTAGTGAGGACCAATTATATGAAGATAGGTTGAAAAGTGGTGAAGTACTCCTTTAAGCAATATTACACGAGATGGTGTGCAATATCGTCAATATAATCACGCCTGCGTTGCCTCAGGAACAAGCCCGAAGGGCGAGTTGCGTTGGCAGCGCAGAAGTGATTATATTGACATATTGCACACCATCTTGTGTAATTGCGATTATACAACAGTTTCCTTTAAAAAAAACGCATCAACTTCATCTCATTGTAATTAAGATATTCGATAGAAATTGGTAATTTTTTTAATGCCAGATTTAGTTACTACGTCCCTGAACGCCACATGAAAACTGCTAGCATAGCTTCTAGCATAGCGCTGGGACAGGCAGCCCGGCAGCTTTTTTTGCTACCAGCGCAGGTTTCTTTGATTGACGAGAGCGTTACATAATGCTGGTTATCATCACGGTCACATGATTGTTTCATCCAATTAGATTGCTTTGTTGGAACAACCTGTTGTGTATAATATACTTTTACTCCACTACAATTATTTGAAAACTTTAGTTAGTAGTTTACTTGCAGATTTTGATTATCTACAAGCTTGCGATGCGATCGATGCATTGTGAGCTTGTAGGTGGAGTAATTGATTACACAAAATCATGTTCATTTAACACAGAGGGTGTACAAATGTAAACAAAAGGACCTGTGGAACTTTGTATACCTTGCGTTAAATAAACACAGAGGATTTAACGGTGTGCCTTCTTCGGGCAGACCGCTGACCCCTTTCTGATCCCACATTTCAGAACGAGTAAAACGTGTGTCTTTTCCCCTGGTGTTCGAGTTCCATACAATTCCTGAGTAAGCACAACAGGATCCTCTCCAGTTGTAAATGCCTCTGCCAGCCCTCTTGACACCGATATAAACATCCCAAGCCATCTGTGGGAATAGGCACATGATAAGGACTCATCCTCTCTCAGCACCGCTTTCATAATGCATCTACAAATCAATATCGAGGGCTTAGTGGTCCCTGGCCAGCTGCCAGTGCTCCCCCTCACAAGGGTTGTGTCTGCTGAAGCCTCTAGGAATGTGTGCTTCTGCACAGGGGTGTCGCACCAAATTCTGGGCCATGAGTACAAGGATTCACTGCAGGCCCCCCGCACAATTATGTTGTGCTTTAACTATTGAAAAATAGCAGCTATACAAGCTCACAGCGCGGCACCGAGTGCCGCGCTGCGAGCTTGTAGATCTGCTATTTTTGAAAAGTCGTGAAAATTGGTGCAAGTCTTTGGATATTTCAAATCCTTTAAGGTTTTTTGAAAAACCTATGTTTCTATGTCAGTGGTGCTCAAACATTTTCATGTAAAGGAACCCCAAAATTATATGTATTTGGCCACGGACCCCCATCTCAAAATATTTGGCCACGGACCCCCATCTCAAAATATTTACGTCCCGGGACCCCCCCCCCTTCCCCCCCCCCATAAGCTAAATTTGAGTAAGAGATGTTCGCTTAAAAAAAATACATATATTCAACGATTTGCACACATTTTCACAACGTTTCAAAAATAGCAGATCTACAAGCTCAACTTGACCGTTGGTGTTGGGTCACCGTTGTGCGATGTGATTTGTGAGCTTGTATAGCTGCTATTCTTCAATAGCTAAAGTATAAAATAATTAAGGCCCCTCCACCTTTGGCGCTTAAAATAATTAAGGCACCCCCCCCCCCCCCCCGGAGCCCCTGCTCACTAGTCAGTGAGCAATTCAGCAATACACCGGAAAAAAACAACTAAGTACGTGTTTTACTTACTAATTACATTACATACATAATTGACCTTGTTTTCCAAGAAGATGAATGGCAACAAAAAAATATTCAGAATTTGTTTCTAGGAGGTGGTTACATAAATTTAACTAGGGGAAAGAAAAGAAACTTTGGGGGAGGATTTGGCACGTTTATGTTTTAGGCTGTGTGGACAATGTCTGGGAGCTCATGAGATATCTCATTATTCATTAATTTAGTTGATTTAGGGAAACAGGATCTTGGCAAAGACGGAGCTCTTCCCGTTTGACGAACCCCAACCTAATTTATGCTCCACAGCACGCCAAAAATAGCAGACCTACAAGCTTATAACGCATCAACAGAAGTATGAATCGGGGCTTTCTAAGCCAGCAGAGACCGTGCACCTCCTGCTTGGTCCTCCTCTCAGGCAAGCGTGTCCGGCAGTCACCAGATTGTGTGGGGATAAGCCACGAGCAGCATCGTGACGCAGTCGCAAGGGCACGGAAGCGAGAAGAACAAAAAACATTAGGAACATGAGGGAAATACAATCCGGCTTTGGCTACAGGCATCTGATGAGTTTATGGAAATTAAAGTTTTATGTAAATCACCGTTGACTGCCTGGTCCTGTGCTGTATGTATTTCACAGGGGCGGCAACGTGCTGCATTCCAATTAGCTGCCTCGAAGGGGCTCAGCCGCAACTATGCCCAACAAGCTGAAAAACCTGTGAAATCTGGAGGGTGTGCTGGATGCTTTACAAATGTTTTTACAGCTTACTTAGTGATTAGTGGTCTATTGCAAAAAAATTGCATAGATATAATCTATTAATTATATGCACACACTTATGAGTCAAACTAGTGGCAGTGGCACTCATTGCAATAAGATAGGAAGCTAGCTTTTCTCACAGTGGCAATGACACATAAATCCCAAGTTCAAATATTTATTTCACTTTAGTATGCTTTGTGTACACCTGAAGGTTTGACAAAGTAAAACAGTAAAAACCCTACGAAGCCGCCTGCAGACGACTTACAGTAGAGGCGAATTCTCATTCATATCACACACTGACATCTTGTGGCCAACAACACCCATTTCAACAAGAGGGGCTGTGTGTGGGATTCCTGTATTGCACACAAATAAATAACATAATTTTGTTAGTCTTCAACTTTACCCCCTCCATTCTCAAATGAATGGATAATGGAAAAGAACCAAGTGATTGAAGATAGAACCTTCTGTACTGTAATAACCATAATATTTGCTGGAGTGTTTGTAACACTTTACCATTTGCATTTAAGCCCCCCTCCCCCACCCTTGCCTTGTCTAGTCACATGTGAAATACATGTAAATTCATACAAGCATATATTATCACTACAAATCAACTCATTCATCAGAGGTGGCAGTGGCTTAGGTAGTTAAGTGCCCGCCTTAGTCGTGGAGCGAGACATTGAACCCCTAACCAAGGTAAGCACCTTGTATGGCTGACTCTGCTGAGTGTGTGTGGTTAATGCTTAATGTGAAATACAATGTAAAACATTTAGCATGGTCTATGCTTGATGGCTAGAAAAGGCACTATATTAATGCAGTACATTTAATCAAAGGCACAGAGACAGATTTTCAAACGCCTGACAGAAACTCCTCTCCGAGGGCAGGTTGGGCAGTAATACGTTGAGTCAGTCCTCTCACATTGCCAGGTTATCAGTGAAGAAGAAAAGGCACAGTAGATGCTGTCCGAAAGTCAGCTCGAGTTCAAATTTCAGCACTTCTTTTAAAAAAGGAACGTGTCACTGTCAAAGTTGTGTCAAGATGTTTAGTGACCTCATGATATCAACTTTGTAGATTTATGATAATTGAACTAGGTTGGAACGCAGGCATCCTGCATGGGAAAGCAAACATTTCATCTACCGCTCATCCAAAGGGGAATCCATCCCCCCGTTCCAAGTAGAAGCGTTGGCTTCTGGTCTCGAGGCAGGACTAGTCCGCTACAAGCGCATGCACAATCACCTGAAGTGAAAACCCATTACCGTTGTGTCCTAGGATGAATGCGCAGCTACCAAGAAAGATATGGAGATCAAGGTTGATAAAAACAGTGGAGTGTTCCTTTAACACCCCCTCCAGGGGTGGAAACTATGGGCACGTCCTATTGGCTGGATGCTATCTTGAGACGGTCGAGCTGCTCTGCGATTGGTTAGAGGAGGTGGTGGCAGCACTGAGCATGGAGAAGCCACTATGGCTCGACTCCAGGCTGGTCATGGATCCCCTGATAAGAGAGACAGACACAACAAATCTGTTTTTTTGTCATAACAACTTGTTATCATTTGTTTTAGTTGTAGTCTTTTGAATAAAATTCCATTTCGTTTTAGTCATCTAAAATGCTTTAGTGTTTGAAGTCTACTAAATATCATAGGATTTTAGTTGACTAAATCTACAGTAGATTTTGTTGACTAAAATGTATTTTGGCAGGCCTTGCTGGCGTCAAAATGGCTGATTTTACAAATTGTCATTGCCAATAGAACCGTGTTATACAAAATGTAATGCCTCAACTCTTAGTGCTCGTACGGTGGGGGGGTACCCAGTTTAAAATTTGATTATTTTGGGGGGTCACAGCCTGAAAAGGTTGAGAACCACTGGACCAGAGGGACTGCAGGCTGCTGCTGCTGGTGCATGAACTGACCTGAAGTCGTGAGAGGCCAGCACCTCGGTGTAGTACATGACCTTGCACTTATGAGAGGAGACCTGCAAAGAGGCCAACACGTCGTCCACGCGAGGCAGGCTGGACGCCGAGCAGGCCGGCGAGTTGTGAAAACGCCACTGGAGGATATAGAAGCCGGGCCAGCGCGTTATGTGAGAGCCCTGGAGAGGAGAGAGAGAGCGTTAAAAGACCACATTGGTCATTGGACCCGTCCATTCATAGCTTGCAACCATATATCATACAAAACAGACCACTAATGACTTTTGAAAACCGGGACATATTAGTGTATTGTCGGGACACCAGGACACGCAGCTTGAAAACGGACAGTCCCAGCCAAACCGGGACGTCTGGTCACCCTACACTAAACACATTCACCGCCAAGGGCGTGGATCTAGGTCATGTCCTGCCGGAACGGTTGACCGCCGAAGACGTAGATCTGCGTCATGTCCGTGTTTTCAGTGATTCGCTGAAAAGACGCTAACAGCAAGTGATCCCAGGACTACAAATCCCAAAATACAACCGGAAATGTCAATTATTTTCGCTCCACCCAGCTTCTTTTACAAGATTGCGTTTCTTTCTACGGCCCTTAACTAAAGAACGGATGATTGTAGATACAAATTTTCTTTTCCGGGTGAAAGAAAAGACGATAGTCCACCTGGCCATGTGTTTTTTTTACTGTACATCCTGCCCACATGGTGCTTTCCAGTTGCCAGAGAAATTGAGGTATAAATACTGAAAATCCCAGCAGTGGCAGATGAATTAATACATCAATACCTGGCAGTAATTGTATTAAACAAAGATAAAATCCGCACTCTCAATCAAAATTAAATGATTATGAAGCAGCATCAACATAATGATGCTGCTGATGTGGCGGCATAATCAAAGACTTTTAATTTTGCGTGCCTAGTCTTTGAAGTGAGTTGCTTTTATTTTTACACTTCACATTTATTCACATTTTCTCCAAAGTTATTAAAAGGTCAGTGAAACCCTAACCCTAACCCTAACACATAATTGCATGTTTGTAAATTGTTCAAAAACTCAATCCACAATTTAAAATGCATAAATAATACAGTAATACCGCAATACAGTTGACTTTGCCGATTCACCATCTCAAGCAAATTTCAAGTGGCACTGTTTTGAAACTGTACCAAGAAAAAAAAAATAAGATTCATGAGAAACTTTCAAAAGTCCATGTTTCGTAACTGTGCAATGTGTTAACCAACATTGATGCAGTTATTTGGACTAGGCTGAGGCCCATTGGGAACGCATGCCACTCCGATTATGCAAAACCGTTGTACCCGTCTGTCTGTCTGGTTCCCTTTTATGCCCAATATATGGAGATATCTGTCCGTGTCCCTTTCATGACCACATCTGGGAATGTCGGTGCCCGGAATTCCCAGGCATGCCAATCTGACCGGGTCAGATCCGCAGTTCTGGACAACCAGAACTCAGACACATACACAAACACACACACATATACACTTTATAGAAGGATCTTCTGTATATGTTAATGACTATAGGGAAAGTGTACAGGATCAAAAGAAGTCGCACACATCCAAAAACCTTTTGAAGGCAGGTGCTGGATCCAAAATGAATACAGATCAAAGGGAAAGAAGGGTCTGCACATTGCCGCTCCCTCAGGGCTCTATGCTAGGATGTTTTCTGTTATTGTGGGGAAAGCTTTGGCAGAAATTAGCCGATCGACAAGCTAAGAACGCGTTGCAAGTGTTTAAGGGACTATATTTAGGTATGCCTGAATGAAGTCAGCTACAGTGTGCCTGACCTTTCTTTCCTTTTTATCTATGGATATAAGGTGTAATTGCGACCGTAGGTCGCAGTTAACTATGAAAACCAGCACATCTTTTCTGTGAGTAACGCCTCAATGTCTATAGCTGCTGACCTGTTGTGACATCACGTTGTTGACATTGTGACATCACATTGTTGCGACATCACCTCAAAGATCAAACCCTGGATATCCATGGTGATGACTGGATCATCACCTAGATCCCCATATATGGAGCTGACCTCTACATCTGATTCCCAGACGATGCCCTGTTAGGGCAACCACACTAATAGAATCCCTTTATGCCCATAAAAGGGGACAAGGACTGAGAGGCAGATAAATATTAAGATCAATATTAAGCCCATATCTGGGAATTCCCATACAATAGAATCCTTTTTATGCCATCAATATTAAGCCCATATTTTCACCATTAGGCGTCTTACTGGTAATAATGTAAACTCTAAAAATAAAGCCATTAACAGGGAAAATGGTTTATGTTTAAATATATGTATAGAGTATTACAACTTTGATATTAAGTATAATGCTAAGAAGAGCATGGTCCTGATCTGTAGAACTAAGGATGACTTGGAAATCAAGTTTCCTGCCTTTTACCAGACACCCTAGAGGTTAATGAGGATATGTCTAGACAGAGGAGAATGCTCTATATACAAGCAAATATGTTGGTTCGTAAATTTCACCATTGTACTACTGAAAGGTAACCCGGTAAAGGTAAACCTGTTTAGAGCTTACTGCACCCCTCTGTATACAGCCCCTCTGTGGGTGAATTATAAGAAAGAGAGCTTAGGGTAGCTGCAAGTAGCCTACAATGACTGCCTTCGAATACTGTTAAAGAAACCCAGGAGCACAGTGAGCTCTTCTGTACTTTGCCTTCATGGTTCTGTTGAGGAACCTGACCTACAAGTTCATGTGCAGACTGGATCGCTCCCTGAATGGATTAATTGGACTGATGACAGACCCTGGCTGCAGCTCTGTCAGGTACACGTCTACCATTAGAGGACGCTGGCATGAGTGCCTCTTTTAGCTCCGGAGGGGCTGGGTGAATGTTGGCATGAGTGCCTCTTTTAGCTCCAGAGGGGCTGGGTGAATGTTGGCATGAGTGCCTCTTTTAGCTCCAGAGGGGCTGGGTGAATGTTGGCATGAGTGCCTCTTTTAGCTCCAGAGGGGCTGGGTGAATGTTGGCATGAGTGCCTCTTTTAGCTCCAGAGGGGCTGGGCGAATGTTGGCATGAGTGCCTCTCTTAGCTCCGGAGGGGCTCGTGAATATTCTCTTTTTATTTTTGTAATGTATTATTTTCTACCCTGTGGGCCTGGGGGCAGACCTCCATTCAGAAACACCCCAACTTAGAAACATCCCCATTCAGAAATTCCCCCACTGAGGTTAGGGTTAGGGTTTAGGTTAGGTTTAGGTGACACCTCCATTTAGAATAATGGAATATGGAAGTCAATCTTCTGAATGGCAATGTTTCTGAATGGAGATGTGTAACCGCTCGCCTGGGGGCAGACTGTAATAACATTTATATATAACTTCTATGGACTTAAAAGGAGCAATAAACATGCATATCAAAAGAGCTCATATCGAGAGATCATTCTTGTTCAATCTATTCCCTATTGTCCTGACCTGTACACTCTCTCCTTCCTTGCAAGTGAGTGCGGTCTCCACCATGCTGTAGTCCTGTCCCAGCACCCAGCTCCTGTCTATCAGCTGGAGGTTGCTGGCACCCGGGGACGTGATACCCGCTGCTCCGAGGGAGTCTTTGATGGCGTCTTTCTTTGGCGGCTGGGGGGCCCGCTTGGAGTGGTAGATGTGGAAGATCACGTCTCCTTTGCACACGTCAAAGTCCCAGGTGATGACGGACGAGGCCTCTGTGATCTCGATCAGCAGCTAGAGGAACATGGTAAACACAGAACAGCGGACCGTCAACCATTAATCATTCCGTTTCAGACAGCTTGGTTGCTGTTGCAGGCATGCAGTATGGTTTTGTACCAGTAGGTGGCACCCTAATCCACAGAATCAAGAGTCAGACATGCTTGACTGCAGAGTCAGAGCTGAAAGGGGGGGGCAGTGACAACCCCAGATTTTCACACATGACTATACTCTGGCTAAGACCGTCTGCTAAATGTTAAGTGTTTTGATCATCATTCATGCTTCTGCACTACATCGCTATGAACATGGTAATGTCCCTAGGCAAGTTATTCAATGTATGAATCAGATTTTTATTCTGAGCAACAGAAATATTGTGACTGACGCCTTTATAATATTATGTTAAGTTATATTGAAACATCACATTATTTCATCAGTATCATGCAGGTGCATGATACCCTACTGCCTATATACAATATCCATATAATTAAGTACCGGTACAGTCAGGCTTCTCACTTGCTCATTAACACTGAATATATTACGTACTGCAGCTAGTAGTATTGACCTTTGTGTTTTATTGTATCTCTTTTAATTCGAAACACTTGCTCTGAAAATGTATATTCGATGTTCAATTATTACCGGCTGATCCTTGATTGCCGATGTCAGCAATGATAGCTTGCAAATACATAGTTAGGCTAGTAACAATAAACATTCACTTAATCTCAAACGTTTCCACATCCCCCAGTCAGTTAACCTTTGCAAAGGAGCACAAACACTGTTGACAGTACTCAGTCAGAGGGAGTGAGGAGAGGGAACAAGATGGATCAAATCAAGGGTTGCCATTATAGATTTACTGATTTATGTGAATTAATCGCAGACCAATTGTCACTCCCACCCGTACAGGAAATGTGTACATGCCAATCGGGTGCAAGCTATCCGTCCAGGGAGTTGCATCCTAGTTGATGAGCATGTAAAATGTTGATTTTTCAGCTAATCTTAGTTACACCAACATTTGTCTTGTCAACATACATAGTGTTCTTGTCATTGGGGACATTTCGAAAGATCGCAATGACACACAGTGTCTCTTCCACCCACAGTGCAGTAGTACTGACGCATACATGGAGAGACAGAGAGAGTGAGCGAGGAAATGCAGTTTGTTTGAGGTTTCGTCATCCGACGGTATTATTATTAGATCTGGTCTGCCATCCTGGCAGACCAGATCTGCACGTAGACCTGAACAGTGCACAATCACACTTACCAACTATTTGCATACTTTAGAGCACTGTTTCCCAAACACACTATTATTATTTCAAAACATTTTCAAAAAAAAAATTTGGGCCCCCAGCTATTTATTTTCAAGAATGTGAATTTAAAAATGTAATTATATTTTTCTTCGTTTCATGAAGAAATAAAAGAAAAATCGAATACATTTCATAAATTAGAAAACAAAACGTTTAAGAAATAGTGAAAATAGCTGCAACGTTCACAGCGCGGCGTGAAGCGACATGTGTGGGCTTGTAGATCTAAACTCACTTAGCTTGATCTAAAAGGTTTGGGGAACCACTGCTTTAGAGGGACAAATCATGCCAGCGTACTTTGACGTTGACACAAATACCAAGTATCAGGTTAATAGTACACTCGCTAAGCTAACAAACATGAGTCAACATTATCATGAAGTAGAACATCAAGAAGATAAACATCAATTCTGGCGAGATGTGGTAAACAAAGCATACCTCATACGGAGCTCCTTTGAAGACACTGGCACTCTTGTAGATGGAGTCGGCCCACAGGCGGTTCTCGCCACTCTCCAGCTCCTCGGCTGTCCGGTACAAAGACTTGGGGACCGTGCCGCCTTCGGGGACCTCACACTGAACGGAGACATAATAAGGGACAAACCGTGAGCTCACCAGCAACTGACATTCATGACACAAGTAAAACTGTGCACAGCTGAAAAGGGCCTTCTAGAAAACTGAATGTACAGAGACTGACCTTATAGATGGCTAGCCCCCTGCAACATATAAGAAACTGCCACGAAGGCTGACGCATATCAAATAAATGAGATACTTGAAAGCCTATGGAATGTAATAATTCATATAATATGAGGTTATATAATGATAACCTAGTCCCCTTTAGTTGTTGCTGGAGTATTTCTCACTGTACGGTATATTTGCAGTGCACATACTTGGAATTTACCCTTTCTTAGGAGCAGTGACTTCTATTAATAGTGCAGTTAGAGGTTAAGTGTCTTGCTTAGGGATACTTAGGGACACAGACTGGGCGGACATGGGGGGGCAAACCGCTGACCTTTCAATTCCCAGGCGGCCTCTCTACCAACTCCGCTCGTGCCGCAAAGTCTGTTATAAAATATAACGCAGCAATGTGTTGCTGCTTGACTGACTTCATCTGGGTCACCCTGAATTCGCATTTGAATTTACATTTTTCAAAGCTCATGCATCTAGCAGGTTGCTTTCGCTCCCTTCCAAGAAAAATATCACAGATAGAGAAGCAGAAGGGTGTTTGTTTGGTGCAAACGCCTACCTTTTGGCAGCATTAATTCACAGTGCCATGCTGTATGCTCAAGTTAGAGCAAATAGTCTTTCTACAAGCTCTCAACACCTGGTGATTTGAGCTAGGCATGTGGTCAGCGGTGTACAGCAAAGTATAAATCCGTCTTACATTGTAAGTTATAAAATAATGTTCCGAGTCTCACCATGCAGTCGCCGCCCAGGAAGTCAGGGAGGATCTCTTTGTCAATGTAGTCCACCAGGCCTCCTGAATCCTGGTAATCATTACCGGCATAAACCAGGAACTTTTTGCGAGTGTTCTCATCAATGAATGGACTAACCTGGAAATGCAGCACAGAAATATTACAAGTCAGCAGCCTGCAATGTCATTAAAGACCAATGTGATCAATACTAATATAAACATAAAAACCTTTTATGAGTTTGAACCAACAGAAAAGCCCTGCACTTCCACTAGTTCAGTTCATTGTTGTAAACAATGGGTACATTAGGGAAATGAGCATTTCAGTCCCCAGAGAACAAAAGCATCACTGTCGGGCAGAATCTCCAAGTTTCAAATGTGTATGTTTTTTTGGTAAATTAAAGCCCTACTTTATCATACAAAAGTGTCGCACAAAACTAGTGAAAATAGCAGACCTACAAGCACTGTGAACTTGTAGATCGATTTTCACTAGTTTAAATAATTTTTTAGACGATAAATACTTGAGAAAGGTAATTTATTGAAAGAGCTTGAGAAAGGTCTCACGACTGAAACGTTGCTCTTTCAATAAATGACTCTCTGGAACGTACAAGTGGTTAATTTGTCTCGGAGTCAGATTCCTTCCTACTGTTTTGTTACCCACGCATCTGCTTGAGGGGAACTGGGTGTGCGAAAGCCTCTTCATAAGACAATGAATACAGAACGAACGGTTTTGTACATGCAAGGTTTCCACCCGACAACGAGGAAATGAAACACTGAATGACGCCTGGCCGCTCACCAGCGTCCAGAGCACGGGGAACACCCTGGGAGCCCTCAGGATGAGCAGACGCCCCAGCGTCTCGGGGTAGTTGGCCTCCACCACCTCGATGAGCCTCAGCAGGGCCTTGACCCCCGGCCTCCACAGGTGACGCATGTTCAGACCCTCCAGGTCCACCAGGCACGTCCAACAGCTATAGGAGAGAGGGAGACTGTATTATGATTTGTGTGTGCGAGACCCATCTCTAAGCTTTAATCAAGTGTGCATAAGTTGCCTTTTCCTACATTTCAAAAAATATATATGTACATATTTATTTTTATATAGGTTATATAGTTAGGAAATTCCATAAATAATGAATAATAATAATTAAGAAGTAATGAAATTAGCCAATCTACAAGCTCACAACGCTGCGCGAAGTAACGCGTTGTGTGCTTGTAGATCTGCTTTTTTTTACAAGTTTACGTCCTGGTGCATACGTCTAATCTCTCTTTCGGGTCTTGACCCCATCCTCCCGAGTCGCTCTTGAAGCCCGAGTTACGCTTAGTTGCGCAAGGGGTGTTGCGCATCAGAAATAGCCAATCTACAAACTCGCAGCCCGTCGTGCCGTGGCACATTGTGAGCGTGTAGATCTACAATTTTTGGTGGGTGACAGCAGTAAAATCACAAACACAAATCAAGCCTTGGGTTCAGTAAAATGAAGAGATTCATTCATATCAGTGCTGCAGGTACCTGATGGGTCGGCCAAAAACTCTGGTGTTTTCTTCACAGCGCCTCAGGCCCTCCTCGTTGATGGACAGCACCTGAATCCATTCATAATGTTAAGTGTTGAAAAGGCAGTGTATCGTAAAAAAGGAAACGCATGCGAGTGCAGTTGTGCGTTTGTATTTAGAGTAAAGGAGTTACTCTAGCAACTTCCTGGTGCTGACGTCACGGTTGAAGGGGAAAACCCTACTAAAAGCCCATAGAGTTAACACAGAACTCGCAAATTTAATGCATTTTCCGAATAGTACAGTATAAAATACGGCTAGCATGATCAAAGCTGACGTCGGCACAAGGAAGTTGCTGAGAAGTTTGCAGAGTGCGTGTGCGGGCCGTGAATAGGGTCTATCGCCATTTAACCCTCTCAGATTTGAATGTAATACTTTGTTTATTTAGATGGGACACCGCATATTAATTAACAATACATATCAATGTAATATCATATAAAGTGCAGGATTGACACATAGACTTCATATTATGATGAGTGACTACCGCGCTGAGGAGTAAACCACATCACAGGTGGAGTCTTTTCTGACTGACTGATCACATTGACAGTGTGTAAATGGGGTAGTCTCTTCTCCTGTTATTACCAATACTGGGACTCCACAAGGGAGCACTATTTCCCCAGTTTCATTTACTCAACACAAATGAATGCAGAAGCAACATGTCTGATCATGATTCTATTACATTTGATGATGACACAGTGACGGCAGTTGTGGATTTGATAGAATAGTATGATGACACCAGCTATCAGGTATGGGCATGTTAGTTGGTTCAGGTCCAGTGTTCTTCATTTAAACACCAAGAAAACTGAAGAGATCAACTTTGATTTTAGAACCGGTGATAAAACCAACTAATGACTCTCGATTGGGGAGTGCATTGAAGTGGTAGATGAATACAAATAATTAGGAACCAACACTAAACTGTCACAACACAAATGTTATCTACAAGAAATGTCTGCATGAGCAGACAGTTCAGAGTGGACAGGGACATAAATGGTCCTCTTCTATTGCTCTCTCGTTTTATTGCCTGGTGATGCTCTCTTTGTCAGCGATTAATAATAATAACAAGTTACATAATATAGTTAATATAGCCAGCAAGATTTCTGTGAGTCCCGAGTTGTGAAGAAAGGGGAGGTGATTATTAGAGCTGTATACTAGGTGTAATAAGGCAGAAGGTAGGTTATAGGGTGTCGATCTCATAGATCCTTTGGGTCTATCAGTGTGGGAGGAGTGATATGAGTTGTATAAGACTGATCATGTTGCCTAGCTACTTGCTATTGGACTGTGATATTGATATTGACATGAAGTTTTGTCTGTTGTAGCCTGTCTGTCTGTCTGTCTGATGATGGCTGTGCGGCACATTAAGTTATAAAAGGACCAATAAACATCCTTCCATTCAGTTTAAACTCACCTGTCTCAGCAGAGCCTCTTCTCCCAGGGCCCGTACCAAGCCCTTTGTGTCCATTTGACCCAAGCGCAATATATAAAGAGGACGGCCATCTAAACACAGAACACATGTGCACACGTTTAAAATCAACAGAGAGTAGCCAAAGTCTATTCAATTAAACCATTTAGGCCTAAAATTTGTGGATGCTTTAACTATTAATAAATAGCAGATATACAAGCTGCGAGCTTGTAGATCTGCTATTTTTGAAAAGTCGTGAAAATGTGTGCAAATCTTTGAATATATGTATTTTTAAAGCGAACGTTTGTTACTCAAATTTTGCTTCTGGGGGGTCCCTGGAACTAGATATTTTGAGATGGGGGTCCGTGGCCAAATACATATCATTTTGGGGGTCCCTCACGTGAAAAAGTTTGAGAACCACTGACATAGTAGTGTCTCAAGAACAGACTAACTGAGCTCCAGTTAAGCGAAAATGACCTTTTCTTTGACGGTGGCTGGCCAGATTGCTGACATAGAAACATAGGTTTTTCAAAAAATCTTAGAAGGATTCAAAATTCTAATTTTCATAATTTTTCAAAAATAGCAGATCTACAAGCTCGCAGCGCGGCACCAGCTTGTATATCTGCTATTTTTCAATAGTTAAAGCATAAAATAATGATACACAAAATGTGTACCCGTTCTAAATGGGTTAAACCAGACCGGCACTAAGGAGGAACCATGCAAGTTGTGATTCATTAACATTAACAATCAACAGAGTGTCATTGGTAAATAAATAGAGGAGAAATGATTATGACCTATATTCTAGGAGGAAATCCCATTGGGTAGAAGCCCAAAAAACACAACATATTAAAATGCAACATAATATAAAATGTAATCCACAGAAAAACTGCTCTTCAATAACAGTTGGCTCACAGAAAAACTGCTCTTTAATAACACTGGCCCTCAAAAACTCCTTAAATGGTATGTTATCCTTGCCACTAAGCCAGTACTGCTAAGAACTCACAGGCAATTATTTTTCTTTTATCAGCTGGGCTATTATTAGAAGTGCTAACTAATGGGAGATATTTCGCATCGCTGGTGATAAAGGGGACTGCTCCATTTCAGTCTGTCTGGACTTTACATATACTGTAGAATCATCCCAGGTCATCCCTACACAGTTTATTGGCTCATGACATGTGTGAGACTCCACGGTAAACGCACTGTAACATGTCAATGGCAGCCACGAAGTCAATTCAACCTTTTTCATTTCAAGGTCCTCCAATTAAACTTTTATTCATGGGACCCCAATCTACACTATATGATCTTCAGTGTTAATGTACAGTAAGAGTTTAGGTTTTCATAATTTGACCTGAATAAGCTTAGCCTATCTCTAATGAGTAAATGAAAAATACTAATTAATGTGTCCACCACTGCAGAATATACTCGGACCTGTACAAAATAGACTCTCAACGCTCCAACAGAGTATGAATGGGGCTTAAGGCAAGGGTCTTCAACAGAGGGTCCGGGACCCCTAGGGGTCCTCAGAGTTACTACAGGGTGTCCTCCAAATCTTTGTGTGATGGAAACTTTTTTCTTCTTGTTTTATATTAACTACTTGAACCCTAGTGTCGTTATTCTGAGAACGTTAGCCAAAAATAGCCGATCTACAAGCTCACAACGCCTGCTTTTGGAGCTTGTAGATCGGCTATTTTTGGCAAAGAGCTTTGGTGTAGAGGGGAAAAAGAGACAACTAATTACAGAGTGAAAGGTCAAGTTTATTAAGTATTGACAGTTTAAGTGGTTAAATATCTGAAAACACAAATTGACCTGAATCCAAAATACACCGATGATCGTGCTGTCAAACAATGAAACTCTATGGAATCTATGAAAAGGTTGTGGGCTGGTAGTACCTCTGTCGTGGTGGTGCCATCCTCCAGTGTAATAGTCCTGCAGCAGCTGAGGACGCTCCCAGGAGTCCAGCAGGAAGTCCACCTGGTGCTGCTTCCTCCAGGTGAGAGACTGGCACAGAATCTCCCTGGACTTCTCCAGGTTGAAGTCCCTCGCCCGGAGGAACCGCAGCACATGCTGGTCCTTTGGAATCTGATACACAGGAGACATACGAAGGGCATCTATACACTTTCATCTGTTTCTGGGAGCCACATTATTCAAGCCCAGCTCTGATGCCCATGGCTGGAAATAGTCAGTGATTTGCCACAAGATAAATTTGATCATCGATCGTTAAAAGGTAAGATAAGTCTGGCAGTGATAAACAGGCATTTTCTATGGGTTCCTCGGGTTGGGGCAGCCAATGAGTTAATGCCAGGGAGAACTTTTGCCACAAAGGCACTTAGTTCTCCTTTTCTGGCATTACTCAGGATCTGTGTATAATGACTTTTGTATTGACTGAGTTATTTTTATTTTAATATTTTATGTGACTACCGGTTGCCAAAGCAGATGGTGTTTTGGAGCCACTGGCTGCTGAAAGGAATTGAATTCAATTACAGGTTGTCAATTCATGCATTTGTTTGTTTTTGTATGAGTGCAAGAACTGGGATGTATATAACTTATGTTAGTGCATGTGTGAGAATGAAAAAGAAAGAAAGAGCTTAACAAAGGGAGTGTGAGAGAGAGAGAGAGAGTGGGAGAGAGAGAGAGAGAGAGAGAGAGAGAGAGAGAGAGAGAGAGAGAGAGAGAGAGAGATCAAGAGGGAAATAGAGAGAGTGGGAGAGATAGAGGGAGCAGGAGATATAAAGGATAAGAGAGAGGCATCACCTTTCCCTTGTGGGTCTCCTGAAGCCACTGGCGCAGTCGAATAAGACAACTTTCCTGCAGAGGCGTTAGGTCTCCTAGGTAACGTCTGATGTAATCTGCATCCAGCTTGTCTGCAAGTCAAATATTTACAGTGTTAGCTTGCACTACTTTGAGATACACCAGGCAGCCTATAAGGTATATTTCTTTTAGAATGGAAAGACAATGTACATTTTACACCTGTCCCAAAAGTCAGACAGAAAACGTCTGACGCCTACATACATTGAGCTGGTCAGAAACCTTGGCATTATGTTGGATAAATCATATTACCAACAATAACAGAACAGTATTTTATCACTTGGAAAATATATAAAAAGTAGACGAGTTGTATCTCACACTGACTCTCAGAAACTGGTTCATGCATTCCTCTCTAACAGGTTAGACTACTTCGTGACCTGGAGCTGTCCCACTGATTGTTTGGATAATACTGCAGTCCTCACACGTACACACATCATGCACTGACGATAGTGCCTGCATGTACTGAAACATTTACTATACGGTATTTTCCGGACTATAAGGCGCACCGGACTATAAGGCGCACTGTCAATGAATGGTCTATTTTCAAACTGTTTTCATATATAAGGCGCACCGGACTATAAGGCGCACATAATAGACGCTACCGTTGCGTTATGCATCCAACAGATGGAGCTGTGCTAAAGGGAATGTCAATGTCAATGAATGATCCATATATAAGGCGCACTGGACTATAAGGCGCACTGTAGTTTTTTTGAGAAAATTAAAGGCTTTTAAGTGCGCCTTATAGTCCTCTATTTAAACCCTGGATCTTTTAATGAAGGCTTTATATGTAAACAAGATCTGACTTCTTTATTCCTTCGTGAGACTTCTTCACTCAACACTGAAATAACTTCATTGGCTCCTGGTACAACACAGAACCACCTTCAAACTTCTGCAACACTGCACTTCATGGTTTGGCTCCTTGGTGCATTTCAGACTTGCTCAGGGATTATAACCCAATGAGCCTTTCAGGTCCAGTTAACGTGCCTCCATTTACTGCGGTCCTGCTCTCTGGAACAAGCCTGGCTGCTGAGCTGAGGTCCTTCACATGTGCATGCGTGTTCACACAGTTAGCTTCTTGTACAGTTGTTAAAAGTGATAGGGCAGGGGCTTCAATCTGATTGTGCAAATGTTGTGTGTCTTTTACTGCTGCATGGGAAGTTAAATGAATGTCAGGGTTTATGATTCATGGATTTGGATCCTGTACTTTGTCATTTTATATTTACTATTTAGTATATGCATGTTCTCATGACATGCCATTTCTGAAAAGGTTCAGAAAACTCCCAACAGAGCATTTGTCTGGGGAAATTAGCCCTACCTACCACACCATGTTATTTCTCAATGGCAGTTTTGAGGCACTGACCGTCAGGAGAGCCAGGCGGTAACTCAGAGGCACTGGTAGACTCCTTCCTGGCCTGCCCGTTGGCAATGGGCACCGGGATGGCTTTGGCAGTGGAGTGGGGCAGCTGGGGCATGGCAGTGGCAACTGGAGAAGCCAGAGAAGGAGTCCAGATGGGGACAGAAGTGATTCCCTCACTCTCCAACTCTTTCAGGTAGTATTCTATGATCTCTTTACCCTGCAGGAGGACAGGCATGTGAGCAGCACGGCGCAGTTTGTTTACATACGTAAGCACAGATGAAATGATGGCTGGAGCCACAGGCAAACACACACATTCTCTCTCACTCTCATTAACATAGCTAAAACAGGGTGTGGTTAAAAAAAAACATAATCAAATAACTTCAGGGCAAGCATGGATGACTCATCTCATATGCTTCTTCTAAGCAACCCACACATATCACAGAATATTAATACTGTGGGTCTCAGACTATTAATACTGCAGGCCTCCTACACACAAACAGAAACAGAAACAAGACATACTGTGAGTCTCAGATCCACACCTTTTTGATACTACTGGCATACTGTTTCATGGCGAGTTTCTCCGCTGTGCTCTCAAAACCAAAGAAAGACTTGATGTCCAGACTGGCCGTCTGCTCAAAACAAGTCCAGTCCTCATTCTCTGGGTGGACCTGTGGAGGAGAAGATCACAATAAAGACCAGCCTGGAGGACGTGAACTCCATATTTGGGCAAATATTTGATGACGTGTGGATGGAACGCCATGGGCAGAATGTTGGGGGACATGCGCACATACAGAGGACATACAGACAGGGGGGTCCCCAGATTATTTTGGGGGGGTCCCCTGATGATTAACTTAATGTGCAATGTTGTTTTCTCACTCAACAGTAAACAAACCAACATAAAGTTTAAGTGTATATAGGGCAGCTGTGCCCAAAAGGTAGATCGTGATCTACCAGTAGATCACAAAGACTGTGCAGGTAGATCACATGACATGCCCTAAAGATTTAAATATAAACACAAATATTTATAAGCAAAATCACAAACCCGTTTTCTGTGTATCTGTCACGTGAATTAAGTTCAAGAAGGGCCTCTCAGCTCCCTTCATGGCTTTTAAAGTAGGCAAACCCCAGTTGCAATGATTTTATTTTCAAGAGTCAGTAAAGAACCCAAAAACCTACCACTTCCATACAGAATGGGATGAAGACTTTTCCCTTACTATTTACAGTAAGTGTGTTTGTCTTATATGTAACGCCAGTGCCACTATTCCAAACCCCCTTAAGATACATTGTTTTTTGGGAAGGTAGATCATGTTGAGCTGGTCCTTTTAAAAGTAGCTCTCAAGTCACAAAAGTGTGGGCACCCTGATATAGGGTATCCACACATTTCTTAAGTGACAATTTAAGGACTTTTTAATACCTCTAAAATGACAAATTAAACATTGGCGAAATTGTCAAATATTAGAGGCAGAACATTTTAAAATAGCGAGGGGTTGTGAGCATGTAGATCGACTATTTTCACAATAGAACCGTGTTATACAAAATGTAATGCCTAGCTCTTAATGCTAGTCAGGGTGGGGGGGTCCAAAGTTCAAATATGATTATTTTGGGGGTCACGGCCTGAAAAGGTTGAGAACCACTGTTCTAAAGTATTTAACAATGCACGTCCTATTTTGAAGCCTGCCTAGAATCTACAGGATTTTTACTGTAGCTCTTTTGACACAGATGTGAAGACAGCAGAACAGAGAGTGTATTAAAATGATTTTTGATAAATATAAACAATGGCAATCTATGCACTGTGAAAGTGCCTTCTCTTTTCCACCATTGCAGTAGAGGACAGGTGGCAACTTGTTTTATCTCATGCTGGCTACGACAGTAACGACAGCGCAGCAGTAAAGCCTGTGCAAGAATGCCTCTTCGGTCCTGGGTGGTGTAGTCAGACTCTGCACCATGTTAATACACAAAGAATAACACCTGAGCTGTCGTGACATGATGTGTTTCATGATTATAATTGTCTACCATCCCCAGCTCTGTGTGTGTGTGTGTGTGTGTGTGTGTGTGTGTGTGTGTGTGTGTGTGTGTGTGTGGTAGTTAGGTTGAGAGGCGGACCGTATAGTTGCAGATCTCGTGGACGACGACTCTGTTGGAGAAAGTCTCGTTGGTCACCACGATGTGCAGCGCTCGCTCTCTGCGGTCCAGCGTGTTCTTCTGGATGAAGTACACGAAGTCCACGCCAGCCAGCTACACACACACACACACACACACACACACACACACACACACACACACACACACACGTTAGGAATGAAAAGGAAAGAAACTATGAGCAAATACAGAAAACTTGGATTAAATTATAGCATAACAGATGGAAGTGAGAACCGAAACATGCCATTTGAATCTGTAATTATAAATAAATTATAATCTTAGAATCTCATTTTTCCTCAACAAAATAACCACATGGTGAAGTTGCTTTCACGCCTTTTTTAACCCATTTAGGCCTAGAATTATTTAATGCTTTAACTATTGAAAAATAGCAGATATACAAGCTGTAGATCTGCTATTTTTGAAAAATCGTGAAAATGTGTGCACATTTTTTCAATATATATTTTTCAAAGCAAACTTTTGTAAGTCAAATCTCTGCTTCTGGGGGTCCGTGGAACAACATATCTTGAGATGGGGTCTGCGGCCAAATACAAACATAATGTAATCTTGGGGGTCCTTGACATGAAAAGGTTTGAGAACCACTGATTTAGAGGAAGGATTTAGAAGTCGGGTCAAAGATATTCAAAGACTTGCACACATTTTCACGTTTTTTTCAAAAATAGCAGACCAACAAGCTTGCAGCGCCCGAGTGCCGCCTTGTGAGCTTGTATATCTGCTATTTTGCAATAGTTAAAGCATAAAATAATGGTTAAAGTGGCTAAAATCTAACGCGACACAGGCGCGTTCTATGTCTTAGAGGGGGTTAAAAGCTGTGCCAGGAACTGGGGCAGTGGGGCATGGTCTGCATGTGCACCGTCATAGCCTGTGTGTTCACCGTCATGGCCTTTGTGTGCACAGCCATGACCTGGATCACATTTCTCACACTATCTAGCCACACTGCTACTGCATGAATGTATATTCTGTATACCGCGGCTGCTAAATGATTCTCCCATTTACATTCTGTACAGTCTCCCTTTTCTGTAGATTTTTCCTCTGGCTACAACTGTACAAAATACAGGTTTGTTTAAAAACAAGAATCTAATAATGTGTAAAACAAAGCATTGGAAGCATAGCATCCCAAATCATCACTGACTGCAGAAATGTCACACTGGACTTCAAGCAAGTCCAGTGTTTCTCTTTTATAAATCCTTAGAAAATAATGAATTTATACACTCCAATATGATTATTTAGAAACTCATACACACCTTTACACTTTATTATTGCTTGACTTTTGTTTGTTTTCACAGTCTATGGAGCATGTCATACCAACATGTCTTTTTTTTTTAAAGCAGAGTAAAATTCTTGGCATGCGCACGGCATAGCCTACGCCTACGCGTGCACGGTCATGGCCTGGAGTGGCCCGGGCCACCTGTTAACCACATGCTAGTTCAACAGACACTTGATAAAAAGGTCAGAGGATGAACAACATACCCTTTTGAGCAGGCGCGGCGCGTCCACGCTCACCATACAGCGCCGCTCAGTGACCAGAGTGGAACCGTCCTCACTCTCTGTCTCACTGATGAGCTCACTGTCCACAAATATAGGGATGAGATGACACTTCGGAAACCTCCTCACATACGCCTGAGAGAGAGAGAGAGACAGAGGAGATCATGTCAAAACATCACAGGTTCAACATTATTACTTTGTTTTAGTTATCACATTTTAGTCCATGTCAGACATTCGTGGTGTCATTCTGTTGGGTTTTATATTCAGTCCATTTCTCAAGGAACAGTTCTTCTTGTATCCTGAGTTTGTGTGTAAATCTCTCCATCACATATATTTCCTCCATAATGCACAGCCACTGCTCACAAGTTGGAGGGTCACTTCTATACCACAATCTTGTTATTGCTTTTTTGCTGGCTGCCAGCAGCACCTTGACCACATACATGTCATCTCCATGTGTGTTTTCCTGCGTCAATTTTCCTAGATACAGCACCACACTGTCTTCGGTATTTCGTATTTCAATATCTCCTTTATTACTGACCACACATCATCCCAATTCCAAATAATATTCAAATATTTCAAGATATTTCAAAAATAGCAAAGCTCTCTGTCTACCGAGCAATCTTCGTTCCTACTCTCACCTATGGTCATTAAGTAGAATCAACCTGCGTCATCACGCATTATGTTTTTGTTTTATTAGGGCTGTACTTTAGATACTAAAATGCACAAACCCATGATTTTTTTTTTCACTTTTATTGGCATCTAGTATTAGGAATGCCCATATGATTATCACGGATAAATAAGCTCTAAAAGTGTGAAAACGTCACCAACAGCAGAGACAACCTAGCCTGATTTCAGACTCAGCTGATGCTTGAGTCTGACAATGTGCCCTGTCTGAACGATTTATGGGGGAGGGACTTTGACTTCCCCTAAGGCCTAAACTAATCACTAGAGATCAGCGGATCCGCCTACTTGTGGCTTCATCCGTGCGCACAACAATGCAAGCCAAGCCATTAGCAAACACAATGGCAACAAACATTGTGCATGTGTGTGTCTGTGTGCGAGCGTGCACGCACGCGGCCGTGAGCGATCGTGCACGGCGTGTGTGTGTGTGTCTGTGCAATTGACTGCTTCCACACAGAACTGCGACCAGAAACATGTAATCAACATTAACAGCTTGGTGAAATCAGAGCGTGTGTGCTAGTGATGTGTCGTTCATGAGTGATTTGTTCATAAGAATCAAATCATTAGCAAGACTCGTGCACGATTCGTTCAAATCCCTGAAATAGGTCGTTCACACCCCCACCCCCTAAAAGCCCCCGGCACACAGGACGACAGCGGGCTGTACTCGCGACGTAATAAAAACGCTCCCGCGGTAGTGTTTTTCACGGGACGATCGCGCTATGAACGGGGGACGTGAACAAATCTTTTGAACGGATCATTACCGCTAACATGAACAAAATGATTCGTACACTGAAATGAACAGGATTGCCCATCACTAGTGTGTGCCTTCCTGGTGTGTGAACTTCCTGAAATTGACGGATTGGATATTCGTTAGTCCCAACCCCACCCCCTGCGCTCATTGGAGGAGCCGCCATTTTGGACGGATAAACTGCAGATTCAGATTACAAGTAACACCAGACCAGGGAAACAGTCCACTCAGAGAGTGGGCTGGAGCCAGGCAAGAGACAACCCATCTGTTGCATCAGAAAGACAATTACAGTCAAATTCACTAGAAACTGGGATGTGTGTGACCATCCCCTGCTTCTTCACAAAGCCCTATTAGCCTCCATGGCTAGAACACAACTGCTATAAATCTCAATTGTTCGAGGTTGGTACTTGGTACTGAAGCACTAACAAATACATTCCTGGCGCAGTTAAATTCAGGTGACTGGTACTGAAGCACTAACAAATACATTCCTGGCACAGTTAAATGCAGGTGACCTACAAACTTAAAAATGGCCAACAGCAACACAAATTCAAGACCTTTCGCCTGAGTGTGGAGGTTTACCTGTCTGACCTGTCTGACTGGGTCTCTCTTGAATTGAGAACAGGCCCTCAGGTCTCAAGTGTTATCTCTGGGCTTTTAAAATACACACAGCTTTTGGTGTCATTGCGCTTCCTGCCCTTGTTGACACATCATGGTAATTTATTCAATTAACTCACACAGGCCATTGTACATTGCACTCAGGTTTTATAAACATTAAGCATTAAGTAACATTGTGTAACTGAAACTGTAAGCATACAGTCTACAAATAGCTGTCCCTCTTAGCAGACATACTGAAGCCACTTCCCACTCAATCCCCATCTAAACTATACACAAAGGAAGTACTGAGTATATAAAACAAGAAGACTATAGTTTGATAGCTGGCTGGACGTACTGTCCTTTGTTTAAAAATATCAATGGCTCCCTTCACAAGACAAAATGAAAACGTTTCACATTCCAGCCCCCCCCCCAAAAAAATGCATAATGCAAGTCTAACTGGACTTCCAGAATAACGTATTTGCACCATGCAACATTTTTACCATTATGGGTTTACTATCAAACTCCTTATATAACTTAAGTGTTACTTTACTGCAGTTTTACTTTACTGCACATGCTCTCTTACATAAATTCAAAGGGAAATCATTTGGATATGCTATCCAGGAGATCATTTTGCCGTCAACGGTACAGAATTCAATTCACCAACCGTCCCAAGCAGTTACTGATCTAGGGTCAGGAGTGTTGGCCAGAATACTAACTGCCAGTGACAGGATACCTGGAAAGAGCGGTGGCCTATGCAATAAACACTCCATACTGTATACATTTGCATTTAAAAAGGCTAAGATGTGTTATTCACAATAGGCTGCAATGGAAATTCCAATGACTACAACTGGTGAGTCAACACTTAAAAGATAAGCCCATTAAGCAGTAATGTAATTTACTTTGCTGCTACATGTAAATGGCATATAATCACAGAGGTGTCCTGTGTGGGAAGCTATGTGGCCTGTATGGTTAAAGACACGCAGCTGCAGCAGTCTACGATACAATCTAAAACATTACATTACACTATGTGCCTTGCTCAGAGGACATTGCATAACTGATTGACTTAATAGATAACCTTAAAGGAGGACAAGTAACAACAATGTCAGCAGAATTGTGGTGTGTGTGTGTGTGTGTGTGTGTGTGTGTGTGTGTGTGTGTGTGTGTGTGTGTGTGTGTGTGTGTGTGTGTGTGTGTAGGACTGTTGGTCCTGGATAAACAAAACAAAAAGGCACAGTTGTACAACCAAATCCCCTTTATCCTAGTAATAGACAGTACAGTGTTGTTTCCCCCAGAAAAGGTTGTTCACCTCAGTGACAACTGGAGATACCAACCACCACAGGTGAGGGAGGTGAACTCAGAAATGAATTTTGGTCATAAATTAAATAAATTGGCCACTTTGAGTGGTAGCCAGCTGTGCTTAGACTACTAATCAGATAAACATTACAAATGTTTTACAGAATGTCCCCCCAAAGTCAATGGTTTGATTATTTATGTGACAGCCCTATCACACGTGCAGTACAGTTTCATGGTACACTGTTTTAAACAGTCAGAGTTACATTTGGGTCCAGGATTCGTCTACGATCCAGTATGATGGTATATTTTTTAAAGGATTTTGATTGATTTGGCAGAGCAGATAGTATGTTGCCAATCCAATAAAAGTCATGTCACTCAGGCCTTTCAGTTGGTAAATAAAAATGGTAAATGGACAGTGAATTTAAGCACCAATCTGTTTGTCAGGAGCCGTTAGGTCGGTGTTCAGTGTCCTGCTCAAGGAAAATTCGAAACTAAGCCAGAATGAATCGCGGAGGGAAAGGAAGGAAATTCAATTGTTCCCAAGCAGCAGATATACCTCTTGAGCCACTGCCAGCTTCTGTATATTTTTAGAATTTCTCAGGCACTAGACGTGGAGGAGAAAGAAAGCTATCTGGTGGTCTGCCTGGCCTCACTTGCTGCAGAAGCATATTAATGTACCATTGACTGGAGGACGGTACGTGCTTAACAGGTGGAAGTTCTTTCACACTTTGTTGAATAAATCATCAAACCTTGAATAGTCATCAACTTTGGGGGGAAATGCACAAAGGATACTATTAAATATATGGCGTGTGTGTACGTATGCACGCGCGCAGTGTGTGCTGATGGCTGGTCTTTGATACACCACTCGCCGTGTGTTTGTACGATAACATGGAAACGTCACATCTATCTAAACAAGCTAAAACACATTCCACATTCCTAACATGAACGGGAAAGATTCCCTGCGATTTAAGCAATATGATTATTTGTATTCTTCCAGTGTGAATGCACCAAAGGCAAATCGAAAGAAAAGGCCACTAAAAACCATCATTAACAATTATTTGAATTAATAATAGGGATTGTAATTTTTTTTCCTGCCTTTGGAGGCAACTACGCATGACAGCCCATGTCAGTGCAACCGTAAAAGCAATAGTGTTACCTAATTTTACAGAACTCTATACATAACTGTAATCCTGACCATTTGATCAACAGAAATGTATATTATGCTTCAGTAAATAAAAGCCCAATTAACTAAATTAATAAAATAAATAATGTATTAGAACACTGGAACGAACATTATTGCCACTCAAATGCCTCTATGCTGGAAAAACCCTGGATGTTAAAAATAATCTGGATTATCATTTTAGCCATAATCGTGCAGCCGAGCCTTATATAGCACTTGTAGAAAGTGGGTCAAACCAGTGCTGCCTGATTTGGGATAAACTATTATTTTACTAAATACAGTCAATGCTAATACTCTGAAAATTGCATTATTGTCTTGCTCCAAAACCCTGGATGTTAAAAATAATCTGGATTATCATTTTAGCCATAATCGTGCAGCCGAGCCTTATATAGCACTTGTAGAAAAGTGGGTCAAACCAGTGCTGCCTGATTCGGGATAAACTATTATTTTACTAAATACAGTCAATGCTAATACTCTGAAAATTGCATTATTGTCTTGCTCCATACAACTTTGTGACAGCAACGAATGGATTCATAATAGATCACAGACAGATGACACTGAGTGGTAAAAGTTCAATGTTACACATTTAACAACTTGTTGGGTAAGACCTCAGGTTAGGGACCTTGTTGGAAGTCCAGTGACATAATCAAACCATGTGATCAACACCTGATTCTCTTTCAGAGTGATTTTACAGAGTGCAGCGATCATTTAATTCCAACCACCACACAAAAAGGTAGTCTTGTACATCAACAAACCAAATGAGGCAGGTGGTGGATGAATGGAAGACAATCATAGAAGCATCTGCACACTGTAGCAGTGCCCTTAAATGAAAAAGTATTGGCACATCCAAACAAAGAATTAAGTTTTGAGACTATGCTCTTGTTAAGTCTGAACGGTCCGAAGAAGAGCACAAACGATGTGCCAAAACATTTGCACGTAAGGGAAGCACATTGTACAGATTGTTCTTTGTTCCTTCTTCATTCCAACCATTGTAAGAGTAACGAGTACCAGAGTTGACGCCAAATTCTCTGACAACAGAAGTAACAGCTGTTCATTTGTCTGTTGAATTGTTATCTCTTCAGAGGTATGAGACACATCAGCTACTTATGTCCAATGTTTTTTTTCTGGGGTTCAAGCAAGTCAAATACACTGCATCAACAAGCCATGTTTTTGTGCCGTCCGTGTGTACCACAAGTCTTCCATACAAAGTTATATTCTATTCTTCTCCTGTTAATGACACAATGTATAGCTCATGTACCATATATAGCAGTGACCTCACCACATAAAAACTTGGGTCAGTTGCATAAGCATAACCCAGAGCCACAGTATGACCATAACCTAGGCTGTAGTATGCTTCACCAGTGCCATACCACCTTTTGTCTCTTCAGCACAATAAAGAGTCGTCTTTTGCAGCGGCAGCAAAACATCAACAGCCATATACACGTATACAGTACAAACACATAACTCACCGCCATAATTAATTCAAAGGGATATTTGTAGACCCGCACGGGTGACTGGTATTCTTGCACCATGGTTAGTTAATCCAGCAGCCACCTGAGAAGAGATAGGGTCACGCAGAAATGATACAGCTGAGAGAGCATTACGACAACAAGGACGAGCAGCATGCCATCATGGCATACACACAATACAGTAAGCACTGTGAGTCTGCCAAAAACAAGTTCACATGACATCAATTGAACAAAGGTCAGATGTAGGCCAACAAGACAAAAAGACTTGCTGCATCATCAGATGGGAACGAAATGGGACCACGGCAATGTAGCCTAATTATATTAGGCTATACTGGATGCATTTTAATGAATAATAATCATATTAACAATCAAATAATAATAATAATATAATGTGCTAAAGCGCGCAGGAAACCCGGCCAACATAACTGACCATAAAGTATTTTAGAAGGGCTAATTAATTCACCATTATACATTGAGTTATAATCGGGGACATTATATATGACACAATTATGATGTCACATAGCCTAATTACCGGTATGTCCCCGAACGGCTTTTAGCGACAGACTGAGTAGCATTAAATGGCATGTAACTATGCTACTTGAAACCGACTTCCAAGTGTTGAGACGCGGACATTGTATCAAAGTCAATGCATCGTAACCACGAACACAAACCCACGTTCATTATGTTTTTTCTCAGGCGAGATCTGATTAGGTAATGTTACATTTAAAGCCGATATTTCGGTGTGTGATCGCCGTTAGGCCTTAATAGCTAGCCTAACAAGAAGATAAACACGGACTTACCACAACAAGAATCACGGTTAAAACACAGCAAAGCGTCACTCGGTCTGTTTCCTATATGGGCTTAACTCATCTTCGTTCCGCCGCTAACCTTTAACAGAGGATAATTAAATGAGATATGTTGCGATTTCCTACTTAAACAATAAGAAGCAGAGCGTATAGCCGCTTTCTTCCCACTGTCCCACTGCCACACAATCATAGAATACACACAGTGGAGACTGGAGAGGCTCGGTTAGCTCCGCCCACAGCTTTACTACTTTGGGTTGTAACGTCTTCTGCACTTACAAAATATAGCACCCAGCAATGGCAGAGTTATGCATTATTACACATAGTTTGAATGCATTGTAACATGTGTGTATTTAACTATGCGTCATTTATGCGCCACAGTACTGATGTGTATTGTGTGTGTGAACGAGTTTGCCGATCATTAGGATTATGAACGATTAAACTAGATCATCACGTGAACGAGGCTCAGGGGGCGCTATTGGACACAAGTTTAGTGAGCAGGAAACCTGGAGAGAAAGATCAGACCATTGATCTGATCATTTGGCACATTATAATTAAATGACAGATTCAGATGGTTAGAGAGTATCTTGATCTAGAAAGAAAAATATTCTATATATTATATATTACATTTGCATTTTAATTGCAATGTTATCACAGGTTTACAGGTGTAAAACTAAATAAGTGGAGAAAGGTGTAATTCTTCATACAAGCTCCCATCATTTGTAGTGTTCAGGAAAGAACAAGGAGTTTAGAAAGACTATTCAAACATCCCTGGTATGAGTGGAGTGATACAAGCAGGTCAGATATTAGCATTTAGCAGCATATCCTGTTTAAGGCATGTCAATGTAAATTGTTTTGCAAAGAATGTATAGGCTTCTCCACGGTAGACCATTATGGTAACATAAAGATAGAGGGGAGACTTGTCAGTAAAAGTGAGTAAAATGTGAGTAAAAGTATCAATACTGCAATATAGAAATGCTCTGTTACAAGTACAATACTCAATTAAAGTACACATACCTCAAAATGTAAGCACAGTACTTGAGTAAATGTACTTAGTTGCTTTAACAACACTGCATACTGTGCAGTCTTGTTTCTATAATGATCAGATTGTTAGAGCATAAGGCCAAAGATGAATATGTTTTTCATAAGACAGCACACAGCCTCCTACACATGATAATAAAGGCAGTGTGACCTATAACAGTGAAAAGATGAAATTATTCCGCACACCATGCACTGTCACATACTGAAAAGATACTTTGTGTACTCAGTTTTGTTGTGCCCAAATGATTCAAAATAGTTCATAAATGTATCAACGGTTTAGACACAGATCCTCTTTACAGTCTTCTGATAGATCATATGTGAAGACAAGACAGTAACCGAGTAAATAGGAGCTGGAGCATCATGATGGGCAAATTACATCATATAACTATTAATTTAGCGAATGTCTGTCTGTCCGCCGTCTGACCGTCCTTCTGCACACTGACATCACTGATACTAAACAGTATTCCCGCCATGGTAACAGCCGTATGCTGAAACAATGCCCAAATGTGGAGATGATGTCCACTGTCTGTCTGCATGCTGACATCACTGATAATACAGTGTCGCCACCATGGCTGTCTGTCTGCATGCTGACGTCAAACTCTGACGTCATAGTACTGATAGTACTGATCACAGACTGATACAACGGGTATTGCACAACTGTATTGCTCCAACATTACTTCTGAGACTCCTTCATTCAATCCCTCATATACTGTGAGTGTGCATACCTCCCGGGCACAGGACTATATGACTAACTTTAAACTTTGGAACACATTAACAACTGAAATCAGAATCATTCTGATGCTAAATACAAATGAATTAATATGTAGACAAATCATGACCCTAAACATTCATCTTGGGTAAAGGGGTATAAGAGCTCGCTGACACAATCAAACCATGTGACCGACACACAATTCTATTGTGATTGATAGGGTGCAACAATTGTGTTTCAATTCCAACCATGTCACAGAGAAAAATATAATTGTGCACTGCATCCACAAACAAATGATGCAGGGGCTGGATCAATGGAAGACAATCAGAGATGGAACAAAGGAGATCCACTGTAGCTCCCTTTGGGAATTCTACTGTGTGTTGATCTCCTTTGTGTCTTCTTCATTCCAACCATTGCTACCAGTAATGGGCACCAGGGTTGAAGCCAAAGTGCCTTTACAACAGAAGTAACAGCTGGTAGTTTTTCTGTTGAATCATTGTAGATCTCTTCACTGAGGAATGAGACTCATCAGTCAGTTATGTCCAAATGTAGTTTTGTGGTCTGGGCAAGTAAAATACACTGTATAAACAAGTCGTTTTTGTGTACTCTCTGTACAGTCTGACTCTGTACCCTTACCAAGTTGTATACTTTTGTCCAGGCTGTTAAGACATATGGTGCATGTATGTAACAGTGATCTGAGAGAGAGAGAGACATGATCAATGATACACTATATGATTAAATTACACATTCAGATGATCAGACTATATTCTAGAAACAAACAAAAAATCACACTTGTGTGAACTGAGCGGTGGAGGCTGCGTGTGTGTGTGCGTGTGCGTGTGTGTGTGTGTGTGTGTGTGTGTGTGTGTGTGCGTGCGCGTGTGTGTGTGTATATTTGTGTGTGTGAATGTGAGTGTGAGTGTGCCTGGCCTGAACAGCGCCCCTCCCTTAACATGTGTGGTCAGAAAAGGTATAGCAGGCTACACCACAGGCTACATACAGACAGACACACACACACACACACACACATACATACATACACACACGGCCACGCTATGGAGACGGTGTGACCACCGCTCAAAAAACAGATTTGCACAGATTGCATAGGCTTCTCTTGACCAGCTGGTTGTCAACCTGTTGGTCAGGACCAGATGATTTTGCGGGGGGTCCCCAGATTGATTGATTGATTGATTGATTGATTGATTGATTGATTGATTGATTGATTGATTGATTGAATTGAAAAGGTACAGTTTCATGACAGTACAGTTCACTGGTTCAAGGATACACCCAAGAAATCCTATGGCTTGTTTAAATTGAGATCCTTTAAAAAAAAACTCATATAACATTGAATGACAGACAGATAGAACGCAGTACTATGCAGAAGATATCACCAGTAAAAACAATGCAAAAAAAAAAAGGTATTTACAATAGTCAGGGGAGGTAAAGGATATGCTTTGTTTTCATTTAAAAGTGCCGTTTTAAAGGAAGCTAGGGATTTAAATTCCTTTAAGGCAGGGCTACTCAAAGTAGTTCAAATGGCTCAGGGGCCACTCAGCAAAATACAAAAAGTCCAAGGGCCGCAAGCTAAAAATGAAAAACTTTGTACGTTTAGACCAACGCTATTCAACCTGCGGCCCCTGTGGCATGTCTATGTGGCCCATCATGGTCATACCAATAAAAAAATATATATTGTCTACTTTCAGTGAATTTCTGATGTCCTTTTTCAGTTTCTCTTCAAAACCACTGGGAAACATTTTTTGTCTTTTTTGCTATTTGGTTTGTTCCAAAAGAAGAAACTTCATAATTTCATCATTAATCATTCCATGACAATCTTTTTGTTGAATGAGGTTTGGGCTTTATAGATGGAAATGTGGCTGTTGACTACTCATGTAGTGTGTTACAAAATCATTGTTTAGTATGACAGTGAAGTAACTTTTAAGGACTGCATTGGAAATATGTTACATTAAAAGCAAACAGGCTGTTATTTTAGGGTCGAACATGATCATTTGCATGCCGCCTTGTTTATTGAAAGTTCCAGGCCAGCAAGAACTTGTTCGAGAGACTAAGCGTGTTGATATGCATCTGTCAGCACGTTGCATCTCTGGACCATATAGCAGCACAGTGGTGCCCACTCGCTCATTGCAGGAGGCACTGCTTTGTTGACAAATTCCATGTCCTCTTCCTTTTCATCAGGTCCATCGTTCACTGTCCTGGTTGCATATTCATCCAATGGTGACTCTTTCAGCTTGTCCCAATGGCCTGCTGAGCTTTTCAGCTCCATCTACAGGTTATGAAGTGTTGCTCCGCTATAAAATTTAACCAGGCACTTGCTGAGGTCTTCAAGTGTAGATTTAGAGAGAGAACAGTCAGTAATATTAATTGGATGGCCTCAACAGCTGAATAAAGAATTGTGTTATGGACCTTTACTTCGTAGACTATCTCTGAATCAATCATGCATGGTCTAATCTAATCTCTCCCAGCATGTCTTTATTTTTCTTTCTTCTTTAGTGCAGCCTCCACTCCCCCATGGGCCCCATCCATGTTTGTGACCTCATCCAGCTTCTTGATTTTGCCACAGCCGTAAGGAGAATTCATCATACCTGCCTTTCTTACCTGTACCTTTTAACTTTATTGTCTATAGAATTTCTCTCTTATTTGTTTTTATTTCAGTATCCATTATTTTGATCATGATTATTATATGGATACATTGTTGTATTGTGTTAGCACTCACACAGTCTTCGCAGAACATGTCCTTGCTTCTGCCTGTATGAGTGAGAGACAAATAAACCCCTTTTAATTATTTTTCATTTCATTGATTTCATTTCACAAACTTGTGCACAGCATCCTTGACAGCCTGGAAATCTCTTGCCATCTGTTTGTGGGCATCTTGTGATGACATGACCATTCTATGGGCAGAGATCCCAGAGCTCCCGTCTTCATGGTACTTCGACAGTGGAGATCTATGTTTAAATATCCTGAGGAATTACCGAGTTGTGAGTATTGTCTAATGTCTAATACTCACCAATGTCCCATATTGTTTTGTGGGAGGTGGGCATTGCTAGCAGGAGTAGTTATGATATTGTGTGTAAAGTTTGTTTGACTTACATTGGAGTGGTTGGCTCAGTGGGGCTCACAGAAAGAAAACTACAAGCGAAATGGCTGCCATGCCAAGTGGGATCAACCACGATGCTTCTTTCCAAAGAAGCATCGTGGTTGATGCTTGTAGTTTTCTTTCTGTGAGCCCCACTGAGCCAACCACTCCAATGTAAGTCAAACAAACTTTACACACAATATCATAACTACTCCTGCTAGCAATGCATCCATCTGTTCTACCAGCTTCAGGTCCACTGCTTGAAGTTGGCAGGCAGGCCTCTATAAGCCATTAAGCCAGGCTGCATGAGCTGGGTGCTGGAAAGGCTAAGGTCACGGTTACACACAACTTCTTCTTATGCATCAGATCGCCATCTTCCCTGTTATTCTCTGGGAGAAAAGGGTGGAGAGTCCCACTGCAGCACATTGATGGCTTTGAAGTGTGTAAAGACCAACTTGTGTGAAGCTTGGAGTTCATTGGTGAACTCTGGCGGGCATCAATCCATATATGGATCAATCCATATATGGATTGATGCCCGCCAGAGTTCACCAATAACAGGGAAGATGGCGATCTGATGCATAAGAATAAGTTGTGTGTAACCGTGGCCTTAGCCTTTCCAGCACCCAGCCCATGCAGCCTGGCTTAATGGCTTATAGAGGCCTGCCTGCCAACTTCAAGCAGTGGACCTGAAGCTGGTAGAACAGATGGATTTGATATAGACTACCAAAGCTTCCAAGAGCCCTGTAGATGCAGCCAGCTCGAGAAGCCTCTCTATCTGCTTCACATTTACTAAACAACTCACTAATGGCACAGCTGTTAAGGCTGTAGTGGTAAAGATGTTAGCCTCAGGGAACAACAAACACGCACATGCAGAAGCACGAGCGAGCCTGCACATGCATGCGCGTGCACCCCCCACACACACACACGCACGCACGCACGCACACGCGCACGCACGCGCACACGCACGCACGCACGCACGCACGCACGCACGCACGCACGCACGCACGCACGCACACACACACACACACACACACACACACTCACACACAGACTGCTGGCTGCTGCACTAAAGAAACAATGAGTGTTAATTCATCTCAGAGTGTAAAAATAAATGGACGCTTATGTAAGCAGCAATACTTGGGGTATGGTCTTCCTTTTACCTCTACTCTACCTATCTCTCTCTGCTTTACTGTCTGATTCAATGAAGAACGAAGAGAGAGAGAGAGTATCAGCAAGAACTTGTGGGAGATATGCCCATATATGGGCAAACCCATATAGCCTATAGGGCCAATGTCCATATAGGCTACTTATGACATCAGGGATCAATCAAGGGATTACCATTTTCCCAGGGTCAAAAGACAGTTAACTGTTGTTAACCATGATGATAGTGTCAATATGTGTCGAAATGAATGTGATTGTACAAAAACAAAACAAAAAGTCAGGCTTTTGTGACTGAATGTTGACTGGGTTAATTTCCAGTCAATCACCTGCCAGTCCAACAGAAACACACATAACAAACTAACCAAAGTCAGCGAGGATGCTAGCCTCGCGTTGCCAGACACGAATCAGCTGGTGCAATATAAAATTGCCCTCGGCGGATGCCATGCAGTGTGACAGTCTGGCAACGCAAGGCTACGAGGATGCTGTCTTACAGTCTTTCTCATCTACGCAGACTAATTTCACGACCTTTTTCACAGACATGAAACAGTAGGGTAAACACGGGTGTTACAAATGATAGTAATTAAGGTGCTATTCCATTTAGTGTGGTAGAGCCTTTCTAGTGAGTCATCATGCTCAATAGAAGCACCCTGAAACTGTTGGACCTGAAAGGAAGGGAACCTTAATTAGTATAATTGATAACACCTGTGTTTACCCTACTATTTCATGTCAAATGAAAAGGTCTATTACACACAGACAGACACCAGAGACACAGTAGAATTCTTCATCACATGATCTAATTCCAAATGCTGGGGCAATACATCAATAGCATATAAAATAAATTAATAACCTAAAAGATTTGTTGTTTACTGAGCTGTTATTATTAAAATATTTATTGTGGAATGACCAAAACCTAGACTAAACATTTTCAAACATCCAATGCACTGCTGGAGACCAAAACACTGTCCAGCTAAATGCTTATTTTGCTGGATTTATTTCAGTTTTCTCAGCTCTGCTGTTGCCTGCCAACAGGAATAATAGCCACAGGCAGACCACGGCTGTGAAAACGCCAGAGTTAAGGGTTCACACCATTTTGCTGTTTTCCAAACAGGCTGTAGGCCTATATCGAGAGAGCAACATCTTTCGAAACATAAAATAATTGCTGTATTTTTAAGCGGCAACCATCAAAAGTTCACAAACGTGATGGAATAAATTGATATAAATATGAACTCGGGATATAATGAATATATAAACTATTGTTATACTGAAAGCTGTATTGGTTATCTAGTACGGAGCAGATATAATTGTCTCTTGATGTCTCTTTTGTAACCATGTAATTTATTCCTAAAGATCTTTGCGCACCAAGGGCATGATAAATAAAAGACCTGAAAATGTAGTCTAGCTTATTGTAAATTCTAGGCCAACACTCAGCCTCATTTACAGTTTGCGTATTTGCGTGCCAGTGTCGCTATCTACCATATCTTGCCTTGTTGTGAGCTTGTAGATCAGCTTTTTTGGTGTAATCAGGCATTAGTGTCCTGTGACTTTGATTAACCGAGTAACCTGCCAAGGTCTGAGCCTAAGTGAATGTTTTCTTCCCGTGCTGCAGTACTGAAGGTTTAATTTATATTTTGTTGCATGACAATCACTCTGAGATCAACCCTTGGGGAATTAATATCACTGGTGCTCATGTAGTCAAATAACCGCTGTCCCTGCATTGCACATTTATTTCTCTTTGTCCATTGTAATGCTATGAGCTTGTGATAGATTACATTCATTTTATATTCCACACGTCTTTTAGCTGACAGTGTTATCGAGATTGACTTTTAGAACAAGCTATAGCCTCCAAGATTGCAAATAATACAAGCACACGCTAGCACCAATATTTGCAATATATTCCCAATCCCACGAATGCACATGTGCTAGAGTGTAATTATTTAGTGTAATATGCTGCAGTACCCGGTTCCGCCCATCAAAAATAACTGATTCTCAACTTTTCTCTGAAAATGAGCATAAAATAAACGGAATGTCTCCATTGTCTCGCCTCCACCCACTTACGCCTGTGCAATCATTTAGTTTACAATACGTCAACACAGTGTCATGATTGGTCGAATACCCCTCCGGTCTGAAGAGCAGATGACAACTTCCTGTTCTCAACGTGGCAGAATTACAGACTCTGTAGCATTCAAAAATGGTGGAAAGGATGGCTTGACAGGTTAAAGCTGACATAGTCACTTCAGTTATTTCCAAATGAGTGACACATCACACGACAGAGTGTAAATTAGGCTTAAGTTAGAAAAGCTATATAATTAATTAGCTTGCAGAAACTGTAAAAAAATCACCTTGCAAAATGAGCAGTGCTCACTTCGCATGGTATCAAACACAACACATATCTCCTAACATAGGCCGTTCTGTCAGTTATCTCCATACATGGAGTTCCCTGCTCATACATCATACATCCACACATATAGCCAGACGTAGGAGCGGTTAGCACCGCTCAAAAAGTGGTGCGTTAGCAACATTGTTTAATCTCAGCTGTATTTTTTTTTTTAATTAGCTATAGATGATTTTGCAGACAATGTTTGCCTATATGGGAATTCAGCTCAGATGATTCTTCTTTGAAGTGGTTACTGTAATTTGGCCATTTACTCTCTCTATTGTTCCAGGGAAGGCAGCTGAGGGACGGAGTCCATTTCAATTAATGGAAGCCCTTGCAGAAATTAATAACACTATGCTTTGAGGAATGTGAAGTGACTTCTCAACCAACAGTGATCCTGTCCAAAAGCCTGGGACTTGAATTGGATCATTTAAAATTCAATTAAAACAACAATCATCCATTCTCCTCCACACACAACCTGCTGCACGTGAGCGGGTGTATTTTGTGAAGCATTATTAATAGGATCACTCACTACATCCAGAGAATAGACCTTTCCTCACCAAAGAGTCTGCCCAACTCCTTGTCCAAGCCTCTTCAGGCTTGACTCCAACTCCTTCCTTGCTGGCCTGCCTGCACACAGTACTGTATGTGCCTAGACTGCCTACTGTATATCTCCCCACTTCTGCGCTCCCTTCTGTGACTTCTGGTTGTTCCCCGCGTCCACCTACAAGGTGACCAATCGCATGGCACCACCAGACCTGCAGGATGTGATCGAGCCCTCCTGCACACTTCAATCAGCAAATACAGGATGCCAGGATGTCTTCATCAGACCAAGGTCATTTAACTGTACCTCCAAGCTCAGATCTAAATCTATATCTGTGGATTTTTTAAATTACGGTTAAACACAAAAAACTACATCGACGACAAAATCGACGAATACAAAAACAAACCACGAGACCTATGGAAGTTGCTTAACAACCAATTAGGCTTAAAACCTAAAACCATATGCCACAGCATAAACATCAAAACGGACGCCGCTCTCATTTCTGACAAATGTGAAGTGGCTACCCATCTTAACAAAACCTTTACCACCATGGCCCGTTCATTGGTCGAAAGACTGGTCGCCCCATCTGGGCGGTATGGTGTAAAATTTGTTAAGAAATTCTACAATAAACTGGGCGTCAGAAAAGACAGCTTTAAACTTGCCACAGTGACAACTGATGAAGTGTTTAAAAAACTGAGCGCCCTACCTCAACACAAGGCCACTGGCCTTGATAAAATTCCAGCTAGATTCAGCCGCCACCATTGCACAGATCATTACCCACATAATTAACCTTTCCATCGAACAGGGTCATGTCCCACAGGACTTCAAACTAGCAAAAGTAACCCCCCTGCATAAAAAAGGTAGCAAACTAGACCCTGGAAACTACCGTCCCGTTTCCATTCTTAGCTCCATATCCAAAGTCATGGAGAAAATAGTCTACGAACAGATAGCAAGATATCTCGATGAGAATAATCTGATTTACGAGTTCCAATCTGGATTCAGAAAATCTCATTCCACTGACACATGCCTTCTCTATTTGACTGACCAAATCAAACGCGAAGCGGATGACAGCAAATCTAGCGGCATGGTCATGATGGACCTCCAGAAGGCATTTGACACCGTAAATCATTCTATTCTGATTGAGAAACTAAAAGCCATCGGTCTTGACAGCGCAGCAGTGAGTTGGATGCAATCTTACCTGGTGGGGAGGGAACAGGTGGTGGAGATTAACGGTACCCTGTCCCCCCCCCCTCCCAGTAAGCTGTGGTGTTCCTCAAGGTAGCATACTGGGACCTCTGTTGTTCCTAATATACGTGAACGACATGGCATCTGCTTGTGACTGCAACCTGTTCCTGTTCGCGGATGACTCGGCTCTCCTAGTCTCGGGCAAAGACCACTTGCAGGTTGAAAAGACACTTAACTCTGAACTAAGTAAGATCTGCACATGGCTTAATGACAACAAATTATCAATTCACCTGGGAAAAACTGAGTCCATCCTCTTTGGATCAAATCATAACCTCAAAAAAGTCGATAACTTCACAATCAAAGTGGGTGACAAGGTCATAACACGAAAAAACGAAATCTCTTACTTAGGATGTATCCTTGAAGCTAATCTTTCCAGTGAAAAGATGACTTCTAAAGTAATAAATAAAATCAACCAACAAACTCGTTTCCTACAGAGGATCGCCCCAATGGTCAATTTCAACACACTGAAGACCATAGCTGGTGCAATAATCCAGCCCCTCTTTGACTACGGAGTCCACGTATGGTATCGTGACGCCCCACAAGCCCTGAAAACTAAACTCCAAACAGCCCAAAATAAACGAATTAGGGTCCTACTTCACCTTCCCAGACTCACCTCACCGCTACTCACCAGTTAAGAGTGGGGTGGCTCAGAGTAGATGACAGAGTACAGCAACTTGCAATGGGCCCTGTGTACAAGATACACTACACCACTATGATACCCAAGTACCTGTCAAAATACTTTATAAACATTAAGGATGTCCATAATTACAACACCAGAGGCAGCGCCACAGATCACTTTCAACCCAGAGTCAAAACCAACAAAGGGTCAAACTCTTTTTTCTGCTATACCACCAAAATGTGGAAAGCCTTACCGAAGGTCATAAAGGAGTGTGGATCACTAGCATCCTTTAAAATTGCCCTGAAAAACCACTTACAGGCAGCAGCCGTTCGCAACTGACCTAGCCCAACCCTACCCTCCCCTGCCCCTTCTTTATACTGTTTGTTTAGACTTACTGTTTTCTTTTTTGTTTTTCTTTACATATCTACTGCATAGTACTGTGTTCTATTTGTCTGTCATTCAATGTTATATGAGATACTTCAATGGTTTCCAGTGGAAATAAGCTTAGTCTTTTCATGGATCTCCTTTTAGTAGACCTTGTACCAGTGAACTGTACCGTCATGAAACTGTACCTTTTCCTATGCAAACTTCTAATAAAGTCTTCAATCAATCAATCAATCAATCACTATTTTGTTAGTGTTTTACAGTATATATTTGTTATTTTAACTCTTATTGTGCCGATCCCGAACAAGTTCGGCTTTATTTCAATCCAATACATTTTTTTTTAAATTATTTTACTTACCCCGAGCTGCTTGTAGAGCCGTGGGTGGTCCTGGCTCGTCCTACGCTTTCCAGCGAGCCATTTTACATGGTCCGACGATATATTCCATTAAAAATGGTTTAAAATAAATTTTTGAGCCCCCCAATGTTCACCGAATGTTCGGCGCCGCCGGCGGCACGACGTCCAGTGTGCCGATCCCGAATTAATGCGGCTTTTTTAATGAAATGAATAAAATGATCCGAGGCCTACTGAAGCGCCGGCCTAAATTTTCCATCCAGTGACCGAGATCCGGCCGCCCCCCGGCCGGCCGTATACGAGTAACGCCGCCGCGAATCGCCGCCGAATCCAATGCAAACCCACATCTTTGAAGGTCATTTTCTCTGGATTGTGTTTTTAGGGAGGCGGCGCGAGGTTTATTTACGGCGAAATCGCAGAAAAATGATCTTTTAAATGAGAACAAGCTAATAGCTATTTTGTAGCCATTTTCATCCGGGACCTTTTCATGACGTGCACGAACGTGAGCACGCGCGTCACTGCAACGTGAGTCCCCGGATGCTAATGCGCTCGCCTATGAGAGATACCCTGGCATTCTTTGGCGCCCTCTAGGGGCTGGCACTGGAAGTTGTTTGTATTGTATGGTTATTTTATAATGCATTTCATTCACTGTTTTATTGTATTGTATTTTACTGTTCAGTTGTAAACCTATTTTTGAAAAGTGCCTTTAAGAAGCAAACATCTACTCCAGCCATAGAGTTATAAGAAGAAGACTACAGCCGGTTCGAGACCAGTTCCTCCTGCGGCAACCACCGTTTGTCAGCCTTCTGATTGGTCCCTGAGACTCCCTGACTGGCCAACCAGAAAAAACCATTCACTTTTTGCTATCGGGGGTGGAGTTTATGCAGTGGAGAATGTTGCTTCAGGCTTTCAACAACGGTCCGCTCTGCGGAGCACGGCGTTCGTGCAGTACGGAGCCGCGAGATGATAGCGATCTCGCTCATCATAATGAATAAGCTTCAACAAACTAGTTCACATGGACCTTATCAATGTAACTAAGAGTTACGATTGGGTACATATATTTTAAATGGGCAGAATTACGAAAAACCAGCCTATTATGTGAGGAGAACTATAATCTGGCTGTCATCTTCCTACCCAAGATGCACTGCGCTTTCTATTTCTATTTCTATTCTCTCTCTGATCCAGAGGATTAAACTAATTAAAACATATATTTTCGGGGGAAAACTACTGTTTTGCTATGTAATTACTGTACCTTTTTCTTCCCTTTTTATTAATATCACGTAGATGTGTTTTTTTTGGTACTTTATTGCGACCGTCAGGGAGCAGTTTACTATGAAAACCTCCACCGGCCGTCCGTCCGTCCGTCCGTCCGTCCGTCCGTCCGTCACACGTCACACGTCACACCTTTGTTTGTGTACGGTGTGATGTCATATATCTTCAGTATGACATCACACCACATGTGTACACAAACCTTTGTGTACGTTGCTGTGGCAACAGTCTGTTGTTGCTGGTCTGTTAGTGTACGTTAGCAACCACCTTAGCAACCATGGTTTTACCCTAGCAACCAACTGTTTACCCTAGCAACCAACTGTTTACCATAGCAACCATGTTTTTTTACCCTAGCAACCAACTGGGCATAAAAGGGATTCTGTTAGGGATCTCCATATGTGGGCATAAAAGGGATTCTGTTAGGGATCTCCATATATGGGCATAAAAGGGATTCTGTTAGGGATCTCCATATATGGGCATAAAAGGGATTCTGTTAGCTGTTAGTGATCTCCATATATGGGCATAAAAGGGATGCTGTTAGGGATCTCCATATATGGGCATAAAAGGGATTCTGTTAGGGATCTCCATATATGGGCATGAAAGGGATTATGTTAGGGATCTCCATATATGGGCATAAAAGGGATTGTATCCCAGATGATGCCCTGTACTTGGGATTTGTTGATGTAAATGTTCACATAGAGTGTAATAATTGGTAAAACAAACTTTTGGCCTATTTGTGGAGATAAGCGACCAACGGTCGCTTATCTCCCGATTAGGGAGTCTTACTGGTATAGCTGTAATGAGGCTATGAAAAAAAAAATCCCATCCACTTCCACTATAAAAGAATCTGCAATGGTGATTCTGTCCCACTGGGATTAAACAAATTAAAACATATATTTTCGGGGAAACCCCCTGTTTTGCAATGTAACTACTGTACCTTTGTCTTCCCTTTTTATTAATATCACCTAGATGTTTTTCCTTTGGTACTTTAAATTGCAATAATGAGGCAATGAAAATACCCTCTCCCCCCATTCACTGCCACTATAAAAACAATCTGCCCAGGGTCAAATGTACCACCATAGTAACAGGGCAGAATGGGGCGGGATTTGCAAATGACTGAATTAAGAAAAACATCAACCAACCAACCAGTGGCAGCCCACAATAACCATCTCGGACAACGCAGTGAGCAAAGCCTTCAAGACAGTCAACATCTGAAAGGCGGCGGGATCTAATGGGATCCCCCTTCAGATCCCGCAGAACAGCTGGCTAGTTTTGGCTGACATTTTCAACCTCCCTCTCCCAGGCTGCGGTCCCGGCAGGCTTCAAAATGTCCATCATTGTGCCCATCCCCAAGAAATCCAAGGTGACATGTCTGAATAACTGGAGACCTGTCCCTCTCACCCCAGTAGTCAGTATGAAGTCAAATGCTTTGTGAAGCTGGTGAGAGAATACATCTGCTTAATATTACCTGCCTTGCTGGACCCGTGGCAGTTTGCATACTGTACGTGCATAGGCCTATGTTGTTTGTGGACTACAGCTCAGTTTTTAACACCATTGTCCCAGCAAGACTCGACACAAAGCCTGAATCAGATCTGTGCCACATCCAGGTTAATTGGAATCCGATTGGTTTAAATGGTCACATGGAACAAATCAGATTCCAATCTGGATGTGACACAGATCTGATTCAGGCTGGATTTGGCTGCCAGTGTAAATCCGGCCTTAAGAGACCTAGAGCTACACCTAAGCATGTGCGACTGGATACTAGACTTTCTGTCGAACCAACGCCTACATAGGTGGTGAGAATGGGCAGTATCACATCCAACACCCTGACCCTCAGCACTGGAGCACCCCAAAGATGCGTGCTGGGCCCTCTCCTTTACTCCCTGTACACGCATGACTGCGCAGCACACGACACACACTACTCCAACATTTGGATATGACAGTGATAGGTCGGATTATCAACAACGATGGGTCTGCCTATACAGAGATGAGATCAGTTTACCTCACCCTCAACATCGACATGACCAAGGAGCTAATCGTGGACTTCAGGAGGCCGAGGAGAGAGCATGTGCCTGTCTTCATCGATGGAGCTGCAGTGGAAAGAGTCAGCAAGTTCAAGTTCCTTGGAGTACAGATTGAGGAGGAGCTCAAGTGTGACACACACCACACACATCAACGACATGCACCACCCAGGCACATTCAAACGACCACGACCGGGCACGGCAGCCTACCGTAGTATCAAGGGCCAGACCACCAGGTTTATGAACAGTTTCCACCCGGCTACCATTAGACCGTACATGGGCAACTGGCGGCCCGGGGGCCACATGCGGCCCCCACCTTCACTTAATGTGGCCCTCAGGTTAATACCGGAATACTAATATATTATTGATTTCAGCTGTTACAATTCTAAACATGACCTGCTTTAATTCTGTTAGTCTATATATTTTTTTTTATGTCCAATGTATTTGTATTTAGGTTCATAAAGTTAACATGAGTATATAACTAAATGCGTTTGAAATTAAATCAAAATGTTGGATTTCAGGATTCCAATTAAAAAATAACAAAAAAATAATTCAGGATTCCAATTCAAAAGAAGCAAAACATAGCCGATCTACAAGCTTGTAGATCTGCTATTTTTTGCTTCTTTTGTATAAGATAATAGAATGACAAAGTAGGACGTAGCAGTATGCAATGTGGCCCTCTGGAGTGAAGGTGGAAATATAGTGGCCCTCACCATCATCAAAGTTGCCCACCTGCATTAGACTTTTGAACAGGGCATGACCACTGCCTGGTATCAGGACTTTTGCTTTCATCATGGACCTACCTGTGGATTATAAAGCAATCTTTTATGGACTATAATATGGTTCAATTTGACACTTGCTGGTACTCTGTCTGCACCTTAATCTCATGTTCAAAACACTCTTCTTCCACTAATGTCTATGTCATGAACATTATATACCAGCTGCTTGCTCATGCATATTTCTTAAACGTAATTTGTATTTGCAGTTCGTCACATGTACATACATTCACAGTGTCAACATTATTACATCATTTTGATTATAACACTTTAGTCCATTTCAAATATCTGTGGTGTCATTCTGTTGGGTTTTATATTCAGTCCATTTCTCCCATTTCTCAAGGAACAGTTCTTCTTGTATCCTGAGTTTGTGTGTAAATCTCTCCATCACATACTTTATATTTTCTCCACAATGCACAGCCACTGCTGATGCATATTTCTAAACCCTATGTGCATAATGTTTGGATGGATATGCTATATGTGTATGTAAATATGTAGATACCTTGTTGTCTCTCTTTTGGTCCGACCCCCCCACACCCCCCTCTTTCTTTTCTTTTTCTTTCAGGAAACAATCAAAATTTCAACCACTGTTTTACACCTGTAAACCTGTAATGTGACAATAAGGATGATTTTGGTGTAAACTGTATTGTGACAATAAAGTTGAGTCAGACTTTGAGGTGTAGGCTATTTATTGTGCGTTGTCCCATAGCTCTGTTGTTAGACATGACTCCATGTGGCAAATTAAGAAAAAACGAATTCATGCAAACTCTTATGGCATAAATTAGATTACTGTCAGAATGTTGTCAGAAGACATGGGAATGGAAACAGTCAGTGCACAGACATATCGTCTATTGTGACAATATCATTATAATAAATACAGTCCGAACCATTGTTTCACATTATAACCAGAGGAAGGAAGTCATTTCATCCACATTAATACACATTTGAACTGAAGGCTGATCAGGCACATCAGAGGAAAGAAACAGCGTTGGTATTGTTGGCAGTAAAGGTCAACTTCTAGAAAGAATGAGCGTAGGCAGTGTTGCCAGATTTTGTGAGAGAAATAAGCAACCAGGTCTAGGAAAACAAGCCTAAAAGAAGCAACTAGGGCATTGGCAATTATGAGCACTTTAAACCGATATACAATGTATCACATTGAAAATAGCTGATCTACAAGCTCACAATGTGTCGCGATGCAACTCGTGAGCTTGTAGAACGGCTATTTTCAAATAATCGAAATAAAATGTGGAATATGTATGTAATCTGGTAAGGGGCTCCCTGGCACATATTTTCAGATGGTGGGGTTAAGGACAAATACATATTAATTTGGGGGTCCATGAGATGAAAATAATTAATTAATAATAATTAATAATTAATAAATAATTAAAACCCAGACTTTAGAAACAAGCCCCCCCAAAAAAACAACGTGCAACCAATATTTACAAGCAACTAACGAACATAAGCCCAAAGTCGCTTATAAGCGGACATGGCAACGCTGAGTGTAGGCTACTTATCAAGTGGTTCACAACCCCTCAGCCTTCATAGAGCTATTTCTCTGCAATAGTGACAAGGTTATATTAGGCCACATGGTACAAAAGATGACCATGGCAGTCTTGGCCTGGGGAAATAGCATTATAATATACCGTATGTATAACACATAATATAAATATTATGTAGGAGATGTGTCTGACTGGTGTCTTTCTCTGTATTGTGATCATGCTTCAAATTATATGGAATTTGGTGTGTTTTTTGCCTACCTCCCACTAGAGGTCCTCGGTCCACCATCAATGCCTGGAAGCATATATTTTTGTGAAAGTGAAAGTCTTTGTTCATGGTTATTGATTATTATCATTGTGTTCACAGCTCATGGAAACAGCTGTCATCATCACCAAGTCAACTGAAAAGAGATTCATGTCTTTAAAATTAATGACTGGCGGACTGGTGGAAGAAGTACTACATTTATTTTTTTACTTAGTTAAAGGGGAATACCACTAATTTTCAACACTGAACTGAATGTCATTAATATATACCTTAGAGTTGTGTGGAAATAAGAAAAAAGCCCCTCCATTCTGTGTTCCCTAGAACTGGAGGATTGATTGTGTGGTCATGTGATCAGTGACATCATGAAAGTGCACTCTTTGGCTTGCAGTGTAGGCCTATATTCAAGATGTCACTAGCCTTGGGATCCAGGCATTTCAAGAAGAAACGCCTGGGTCAGCCTGAAGCCATGTACAGGGATCGAGATTGGCCAATGAGATTCATCGGCTGGTATCCCCGCCCTTCTGGGTCATAGAACGTCCGTGCTCAGCCAGCTTATGATGTCAGATCATGTCATTGATCAAGTTCAACATTGAACTAATGACATGGTTCAATGTTGAAAATGAGTGCTACTCCCCTTTAAGTAAAAACCACAATGTAAAAATGCACTGTTACAATTAAAAGGTATCAACAATATCCTTACAGTATACCAACCACTCAATATAATGTTGCTGCTTGGTAGCTTAGCCCAAAATAATACATCATAATTTTCCAGTTAATGTATGTTTTATATATGCCGATATGACATGTATTGGTCTGTGAGTATTGAAAATACTAAAAATTGCACTTAAAGAGATATTTCGCTTATAGGATAATCGTCGACTCTGGCTTTTGTATGCACCCCAGACAATTTGAAGTTACTTTATTCCAAGGCTGTTGTTTCAATATTTGGATATTTTATATTCCCATATGATAAATGACCTCAGAAGTGTTAAAAGTATGTTTTTTATTGTTGTGTTTTAGATTTTAAGGTCAGGGCTCTGCAGTTGGGTGCTGGGTCCCCACATGGATGAATTGTATGAGGGAATAAAAACAAAGAGCACTTGAAGGTTACCCGAGCTAGAGTAATCTCTCAAATAGATGGGACGTTCGCAAACAAATCAAGTCTTTTGAACGGCTCTTAGAAATGAACGATGGGATCCGGTTCGCAGTTCCTTTCTAATGAACATGTGGTGGGAAAGTACTCAAATTCTTTACTTAAGTAAAAGTATCAATACTGCAATGTAGAAATACTCTGCCACAAGTAGAAGTTCGGCATTAAAATGTACTTGAGTAAAAGTACAAAAGTATTGGTATCAAAATGTACTTGAGTAAAAGTACAAAAGTATTGGTATCAAAATGTACTTAAAGGGGAAGACCACCCATTTTCAATATTGAAATATGTCATTAATATACCTTAGAGGAGTTGTGTGGAAATAGAAAAAAAGTTCCCCCCCTTCTGTGTTGCCTAGAACTGGAGGATTGATTTTGGGGTTTGTATTGTAAAGTACAATGTGTGATGTCATCAAGTTGTACTTTACAATACAAACCCCAAAATCAATCCTCCAGTTCTAGGCAACACAGAAGAGGGGGAACTTTTTTTCTATTTCCACACAACTCCTCTAAGGTATATTAATGACACAGTTCAATATTGAAAATGGGTGGTCTTCCCCTTTAAAGTACCAATAATAGAAAGTACGCATTATGCAGAATGTCCCATTTCACAAGTTTTCCAATGAATGTAGAAAAGTCATTTGAAAATAGCAGATATATATCTACAAGCTCACAATGTGAGCTTGTAGATCAGCTATTTTCAAATGGCAGAAATATATCATGGCCAAAATGTATAGGCCTATAGGGTTGAAGTGATTTGAAATCATAATCAAAATCTACAAAGTAACCAGTAACTAAAATGAGCCAGTCTTTTGAATGGTTCTTTGAAAGGAACAGATCTCAGAGATATGTCTCACTTCATATAGCCATAAATCCCATCTCTATCTCTCAAGAACAGATTCTCTGATGCTAGAAGAACAAAACAGAGAGGGTGCTGTTTTTACCTTTTCTTTGACGCTGGCTGGCCAAATTGGAGCTACAGTACTGTAACTTCCTTATCTCTGCCTTTAACCTCCTCTACTCTACTCTCCTCTATATTGCTGTGATCTTGCACAACAAAACATAGATTAGATGTGTGCCAAGGGGGTGGAAGTCTGTGCTTGTACATGTGTGGAGGATCTCATGCACAATATCGTCACTGTCAGGCAGTCAGGCAGAAACCTCATATCTCCAAGTTTCAAATTTGTAATTTATTTTCGCAAAGCAAAGCCCTGCTTCATCATACAAGACCATCGCACAAAAGTACTGAAAACAGCAGATCTACAAGTGTGCTTGTAGATCGTCTGTTTTCACTAGTTTAAATCATTTTTAAAACGATAAATACAAAACAAGCGGTTCTGGACGTACAAGGTTTCCACCCGACAACGACAATATGGCTCATGGTTCCAGCCTCCAATAGTGTGGGTATTTAAGGGGCAAATTTTGCACAGATGTAGCCCAAGGCTTGCTCTAATGATTTAGCTAGGGCGCCCGAGCCGACGACCTTCGGGGTCGCCACAACGGCCAAATCAAGTTGGGCTCCCATCGACTTTCTATACAGGAGGAAAATACCCAGAAAAACATTTTTTTCTGGGTATTTAAGTAGGATCTGAGGGGTCTAATTAGGGGTTCGTCATGATGCTGAATCCATTGCAGACATTTGTTTTGTATAAAAAACATTCCTTGGGCTAGAAATGAAATGAGAAAACGATGCATGTATGGGTGAGCATTCATGTTAGTCGGAGGCCTTAGGGTTTTTTTTTCTCATGCTAATCAGTCTAAAAGTGCAAAATGTTGCACAGATGTAGTTCAGGGCATGCTCTAATGATTTAGCTAGGGCGCCCGAGTCGGCGACCTTCGGGGTCGCCACAGCTCCAGAAAACACCCACAAAACTCTGAAAAGTGATGACTCATCACTTTTCATCACTAAACCGATGGGAGCCCAACTTGATTTGGCCACTGTGGCGACCTCGAATGTCGCAGACTCGGGCGCCCTAGCTCAATCATTAGAGCATGCCCTGGGCTACATCTGTGCAAAATGTTGCACTTTTAGACTGATTAGCACGAGAAAAAAAACCCTAAGGCCTCCGACTAAAATGAATACTCACCCATACGTGTATTGTTTTCTGAGGCCATTTCTAGCCCACGGAATGTTTTTTGTGCAAAACAAATGCCTGCAATGGATTCAGCATCATGACAAACCCCTAGTTAGACCCCTCAGATCCTCCTTAAATACCCAGAAGAAAAAAAAAAGTCTGGGTATTTTCCTCCTGTATATAAAAGTCAATGGGAGCCCAACTTGATTTGGCCGCTGTGGCGACCCCGAAGGTCGCAGACTCGGGCGCCCTAGCTAAATCATTAGAGCAAGCCCTGGGCTACATCTGTGCAAAATTTTGCGCTTTAAGACAAAATTGCACGAAATTAGCATTAGCTCCCCTTAAATCCCCACACTACAAGGAAAAGGTTTGGGAAGACATTTGGTACTCAGATGACAGCTGCATCCAGAGTCATTTAGAATGAGTGTGACAACAGATTAACAATTAAACCCTCTATAGTTAGTAAACGAATACTTAATTGACCGAGATCATCTCTGTACTTTGTCTTGTTCTTTTCCCCTATATGCATCAATTGCTTGTTGGTTCTAGAGTAGTAGAAACCAGAGGGATTTGCTGTTATTGGCCTTTATATTGGGATGGGAATAACGTGAGCTGCCTGTGATATTCCACTTGGTTTTTATCCCTTGGTCTTAACCACCTCTGCAGACTAACCTCACAGTGTTCTTCTAGCAGTGTGCTGTTGCTCGATCACCTCTTAAAGCAAGGTGGCAAGGAAAACCTTTTCTGATGAGAGGGATGGTGAACAAGGAATGAAAGTCAATCAATCTGAATTATAATTTAATTATTGCTGCAATTACACCCATGGCTGGGTTGACTTGAATAGCCATGGAGGCCATACTGGACATAAAGATATAGAACATATTAATTTGCCCCTTCCACTGTAGGGCAGGGGTCTTCAACGGTTTAAGGCTATAAGTACCCCTTAGTTGAGAGAGAGATGAAGCAGGGACCCCCACAACCTTTTCATATATTCCATATAGTTTCATAATTTGACAGCACAATCATCAGTGTATTTTTGTAACTCTGAGGACCCCCGTAGGGGTCCTGGACCCCCTGTTGAAGACCCCTGCTGTAGGGTAAAGAGTATGCCTGGCATGCAACGCCTCTTTCCGACTGTATTAAAGATCAATGTTGAGATAAGGAAACAATAGTAACATTCTGTATCAGCATGTGTACTGCCCACACAGGCAGATACAGTATTGTCCATCCTGGGGTGTGCCCACTCAACTGGGCAGGCCTTCCCAGCATGCCTCAGGCGGCACACAACATTATTGTTCTATTGCAGAGCACCCACTAAAATGTGGCTTTGGAGCTGTTGGCGGGCTCTTAAACATTTCCGTCCTTATATGGACAACAAACGAGCACGCATCAGTGACCTTCCTCCCATAGAGCCAGAATGACAGCTGGCCTGCATGGTAGCTCGAGACGCTCCAGGGGTATAATTTCTAGGTGCACGGGTGAAAGTTAGACCCCTGAGGTCTAACTTGTGCCAGGATGACAGCTCAACCGGGCAGAACTACCCAACATACCTCAGGGCACAGACATTGTTGTTGTGTTATTGTGCTTATTATTATTTAAGTTATGGACTGGGCAATCAGGGCACCCATTCGGTAGAAAAAAATGATATCTTTTTTGGATCTGTCTTGAGAGATGAGGGACCAAATTCACGGCCGGTATGTTCATTAACTTAACTTTAATTTTTTTCTCCCCCTCTCTCTGTTACTGTACTGCTGATGATCTCAGAATGGCATAATAAATCCATAATGCGCTGGTCATCGCACAGGAGATGGATGGCACTGCTCTGGACTCTGAGGCAACAGAAAGACAAATGACTCTCCCAGCGATCGGCTCAGAATCAATCATCGTGATGTATGCTTCCGATGCCCTTTCTTATTCAAATGAGATGGAGACGGAGCCCTCCCAGTCAGGACACGAGGGGAGGCATCAGCATGGCACATCAGTCATCTACTCAAGTCTGTTTTTCTCTGTCAGTAGTGTCTGTCTGACGTATGGTGACATTGCGTTTATCAAAGGTTAAAGGACCATACTGCTGTCAAAATGTCTTGTCACAGCTTTGACCAGTCCACGGCTTATGGGTCGGGTTCGGGTATAGCTTGACGGAATCAACTGTTTTCACGTTGGGTATGGGTCGTTGATCGAAGGGCTTTTCACAGGACACACCGCTTATAGCGCATCACTAGCCTATCGGCCTTACTACTGTACCAGTAAGACGCACATCCGCCTGGGTGACAGCAGACTGCTGGGTGAGCACTGGCGCTTTGGCATGGGATCAACTTTCTCTCTGCGTCCTAAAATAAATATTGGCACTTTTGCTACAGTGTCTTCTTTGTCTTTTAAATAATGGGATCAACTTTGACCAAATAAAATGCACAGAACTGGTTGGTTGTTTATGTTGGACAAAATGTCCCTATGGTTGGGAGATGCGCTTTATCAGAGTACCCAGTACCACAAGCAGATCCAATTCATTGCCAAACCATAATACAAATATTGCTCATTTTATATTCAATAAAAAATATCTTATCCTTGTCTTTATTCATTCATGAGTTGTCCTGACAAAAATGTTGCATGGTTAAGTATTGAATGTTTGAATTTCGATCATGAATCAGTCTTTTCTTCAGGAACTATTTTCAGCATAACCAATTGATACTTCCAGACAGTGACTCCAGAGAGCCACCCCTGTTTCACCCATCCTGCATGCTGCATCTACTTTGTTACTTTTACTTTGTGACACTTGTGCCGTTCTCCTCCTGCTGCTCTCTAGGTCGTCCTCAGACGAGCCTTCCATCGTCACTTCCAGTCATCCCGGTTCTCCATACATCTGGCCAGCTCGTTGGTACTTTGCGCTCCTACGTCTTTCTTGAGTACATCCACGTATGTGATTGTGGGACTCGTGACCGGTGCCCATGTGTTGGTTCCCACAGCACCAGTTTGCTGGCAGGAAGCTCCTGGTGTCTTTGGCAGTGTCCTGCTAGTCTCATTCTTCTGGCAGCAATTTTCTCGCTCACCCTTGGTATTCCCTCATATAGGCTCTTGTTGGTAACATGTGCACTCTTACTGATGTTAAGTACTGCACGCAGCATTCTAGTGTAGCACCCGTCAAGAGACTTCTTCAGGGTCCAGCATTCACTGCCATAGAGGAGAACAGACTCCATAGAGGAGAACAGACTCCACCGTTGCAAAGAAGAAGCTGAGTGGCGGGGGAGGTTGGAGTTCCATACACTGTTCATGCCATTCAAGGCCCTCCATGCAAGTGCCTTCCTCACTTGATCTTTCTCTGTTGAGTTGACCCATGCGCCCAGGTACTTGAAGTCCTTGACTTCCTTCAGCACAGCGCCTCCTGTTGTTGTCAGAGGTGGGTGTTCTGGTAAGTTATAGGTGATAACCTCAGTTTTCTTGGCATTTAGCCTAAGGCCAACCTTGGCACACTCTAACTCCACTCTGTTCAAGAGTTCCTGTGCTTGTTTCATGTTGTCAGAGAGCAAGCTGATGTCGTCCGCATAGTCCAGGTCCGTTAGGACTACTGTGGGATGTCGTCTCGACCTCCTTGGTGTTAATGTGAAGCCAAGATCCTGCTCTCTTCCACCGATGGCTTTCCTGAGCGCGTAGTCTAGGACAATGATGAAGAGGAAGGGGGCTAGGGTGTCTCCCTGCATTACACCAGCTCGGATGTCAAACTCCTCACTGTTGCCATCTGGGGTCACCACCTTGGCCCTTGTTCCTGCGTACATGGTCTCAATAGCCCGGAGTATGTTGGGAGGGACATCGTAGGCCTTAAAGGGCCTACACCATGCTTTTAAAACTATATTTTTTGTATAAATATATGCTCAAAATTGAGTCTTAGACAGGTTTTAACCCTCAACAAACACTCTGACCATTCTTTTTGTTTGTTCTAGCTCTACTATAATGAGGCTCTCCAGCTGCAATACCAAAACGGCCTCTGTTTGCTCAGGGGCGCATCTAGTGGGGTTTTTCCAGAAAAAAAATAAGTTTTTTGAAAAAAAAGAGAAAAAAAAAAGTTTTTGAAAAAAAAAAGTTTTTAAAAAAAAAAAGTTTTTTGAAAAAAAAAGTTTTTGAAAAAAAAAGTTTTTTGAAAAAAAAAAAGTTTTGAAAAAAAAAATTTGATTTTTTTTTTTTTTTTTTTACTTTTTGACAGTTTTTGTTGAAAAAAAAAATTTTGGGTTAGGGTTAGGGTTAGGGTTAAGCCCTTTGCACACAGGCGCGTTTAACCGCACGGATAAAACGGACGATATAATTTTTTGAAAAGAAAACAATGATTCTCTACGACCTCATGCACACCGGCTCCGAATTAGCCGTGCGACGAGTGGCTGCCGCCGTGCGTTTTTTTCTCGATCGAACCCAGTTCGATTCGTGCGTCTTGTCGCATGCGGTGAAAAACTCATCACTCCTTTTATGACTCCTTTTGGGATCCGCAGCGCCGATTCCGCACAGCCTTGCACACCAAATCCAATGCGTTTTATTCATACAGCAAACGGAAGAAACGCAACTGTCCTGTGTGCAAAGGGCTTTAGGGTTAGTTTTGTGTACTTTTGAAAAAAAGTTTTGAAAAAAAAAAGTTTTGAAAAAAAAGTTGAAAAAAAATTTTTTTTTGAATTTTTTTTTTTTTTTACTCTGAAAAAAAAAACGGGAAACGCGTGTCAACTCTCAGAACAGCACTGTTCTGAGAACCCGTGGAAAGCTTTTCATCTCTGTCTTCCCAAAACCAGAGAAAGACACAATGTACAGAAATAGGACTTTGTGAGGATAGAAGGTGCCAGTGGGACCCCAAAAAAAGGTTTTAAAATAGAAAAAGTGAAAATTCATGGTGTAGGTCCTTTAAGGATCTTCACCATCTTGCCTCTGTGGATCTCCTCCTGCTGCAACTAGGATTAATGCATGGTTTATCACAGAGAGGAGCCATTCATTAGGATCTTTAGCCAGATAAGCAAGTCAGCAAATATAAGCTTGGTTGGAAATATAATCACACAGAATTGTTTCCTAAGCCTTAATGTCTTTGGGAACAAGTTAATTTAGGAACTGCTCCCTGTGGACCACAGTGTTAGACACAAATGGAGCATATAGCAGCTGATGTTACACGTGACTTCACTGGATCCTCTCTGTCATTTGTGCGTGCGTGCGTGCGTGCGTGCGTATGTGTTTGTGTTTGTGTGCGTGCATGCATGAGTGTGCGTGAGTGCGTGCGTGTGTGCGCATATGCATGTGTGCTGCATATGTGGGTTGTTAGCAAAGTATTAGTACAGTATGTGTGTGCCTGTGTAGCATTATTTAACTGTGATTGTGTTGTTTATAGTACAGTCAGACTGACCCAGTACAGTAGCCTATAGCCCCACAGGCTCATTCAGGATGAACAAATAAAAGCAATTAAAAGCAAATAAGGCTGTGTGTGTACATAGGCCTATACAGTATTCGTGTGTGCAGCGGGAGGGCAGTGCTTGCTGTCTGGGTGACATCGGTGTCGTGCATGAATAAATCCAGTGACATGACTGCCACATAATCTCCATCTTTGATCTCCCCTAATTGATCTCGTTTGAGCCCGTTAGGGCTTTCTCGTGCAGCGGCAGACACAGCTGTCGGCCAGTTTGTCACAGCACGTTAATTAGATGCCACCAGAAATGCATGACACAGTGTCACGGCTGTCAATGTCATATATGAAATTAAATTATTCTAAGTGACAGAGATGTTATTTAGTTACTCTCTTATTTGCCTGTGTGACCTGTCAGGCCTGGAGACTTGAAGTCTGCAGTGCAATTGCTAAAAGTAGACATATTGCACTAATCCTTGCCAACACACTCCATAGCCTTCATATAGGCCTCCATTCACATCTGTTTCGCACCCTCCCTGACAGTGCAATCAGAAATGAAATGAGCCTAGCCTGAATCTGAGACACATCATTTCAAATAGTGACTATACAGTAAGTTGCCAGTGAAACTAGGCACTTTATAAAAAAATATTTCAATTTATTTTACAAAAATAGCTGATCCACAGCAAGACATGGCGCAGAAGTCCAAACGTTGTTTTTTAAAAGTCTTTAGACTCTTTTTTAGATGTGTTGTTTTTATGCAAATGTTGTACAGGTATGCTGTAGGCTACTGCATCACTTTGATATTTGTTTCAAAATATAAGTGCAATACACATTTTTATTATTATTCAACTGGGGAAAAGGCAGCCATGGCCTTCATGGTGAAATTGGCCTCTGTGAAATTCCTGCCCTGGTTAGACATCATGTATTCCATATTCATTGGACTGACATTGGGTCATGATGGTCTGCAGTATTCAATTCAATTCCTCTTTCCTCATAAATTCATTGTAAACCAACATGAAAGAAACTGAACCTGCCTAAAGCATATACAGTAGGTTCTGTCACCAAACAAATGGTTTTGTGGCAAATACATCATACGTCATCACATGCGACAATACATAAATTACCTACCCATTAAAACAGTTTGAATAAAGCAGGAGAGGCCATGAATTCTCACTCTTGAATATTCAGCTGTCGATATGGCCATGGTTCTCAGCAGGAAACCGATGGATTGTGCAGTCCAAGTAGGGAATGAGGCTTTACTCCAGGTGAAGGAGTTTAAGTATCTCGGGGTCTTGTTCACGAATGAGAGAAAGGGGAAGACGGAGAAGGAGATCAGCCGGAGAATCGGAGCAGCAGGAGCGGTTTTGCAGTCGCTAAATCGCACTGTGGTGAAGAAAAAAGAGTTGAGCCGGAAGACAAAGCTCTCTGTCTACCGCGCAATCTTCGTTCCTACTCTCACCTATGGTCATGAAGTGTGGGTCATGACCGAAAGTATAAGGTCGCGGGTGCAAGCGGCCGAAATGGGTTTCCTCAGACGCGTGGCTGGTATCTCCCTTAGAGATAGGGTGAGAAGTTCAGTCACCCGAGAGAGACTTGGAGTAGAACCGCTGCTCCTACACTTGGAAAGGAGTCAGCTTAGGTGGTTAGGGCATCTAGTACGGATGCCTCCCGAGCGCCTTCCTATAGGTCCTCGATGCACGTCCCACTGGGAGGAGACCCCGTGGTAGACCAAAGACCAGATGGAGGGATTATATCTCCAAACTGGTTGAAGATGGATGGATGGATGGATGAATATAAATCAAAAGCACTTATTCCTGGTTGTCATCATCCTCGTCCAATAGGAATTCTCTAATCTCCTCTCTCATCTGAGACCTCCTTTTGCCCTCTGAGGGGCCTTTTCCACCAGCAAAGAACCGGTTCGGGTTCTTTCTCCCGCCTATGGGATGGCAGCTTTCTTGGAACCTTGGTTCGTTCTTGCGAATACGTAGTTCCGAACCAACTTTTACGGTTCGGAACCAACTCGGTTCTCGGTGGAAAAGCTCACCTCTGGTTCATCCCATAGGCTCTTTGCCCCTGAGAGGATGTACTCAGGTAGAACCTCCACCGATGACATGTCTTTGACGGTCAGGCGACAGCTGTAACACAACAGACTCTTCAGCACCCGTGTTTGTGATGCCTTGACAGAAGAGCAACAAACTCCACTTCCATTTCCTGTTCCTCCCCTGCTGTGTCTGCCTTTCCCCTCCTGGGATGAACAGCACTGACCTGTGGTCAGTATTGGGCTTCCAGTGTTGAAACCGTCAGTAGTTTGTTTCTTTAGAGCTGCTCTGAGATCCGAGTAGCCTGGAAAGCTGAGGCCTCGTCAGCAGAAGTATCCAGGGTAGTGGTTCTCAACCTGTGGTTCGGGACCCCCAGGGGGGTCCCCAAATTATTTTGAAGGGTCCCCAGATGATTAACTTGATGTGCAACATTGCTTTCTGACTCAGTAGTAAACAAACCAGCATAACGTTTAAGTGTATAGAGGGTATCTGCACATTTCTAAAGTGACAATTTAATTAATTTTCTAATACCTCTAAAATGACAAATTAAACACTGGCCTGCGTTGCGTTGCGAGGCGTTGTGAGCATGTAGATCGGCTATTTTCACTATAGAACCATGTTCAACTCTTAGTGCTCGTTAAGTGCCCATAGGGTCGGGGGTCCCACGTTAAAATATGATTATCATCTCTGACCTGCTATTGATCATGTACCTGTACAGCCGGGAGGTGGGCTCTCTCACCATGAACAGCAAACCACATCACGCCCCACATCAAACTGGGCTGCCACTTTTCAATGGTGTTGCTGGAGTACCTGAGGAGGTTTCAGAGCATCCCTGACATGCTGGACCATCTTACAGTGTCTGGAGACATGTTTCACTGAAGGGAACAGTAATCATCATAGCCAACCAAGGGGACCAGATCAATATTCCTGATGGCTCTGTGCTGGAAAATAAAATTGTGTCTGTCTGGAAAACATCCCCATCTCACTAAGGCCTTCTCCCTCTCCTCCTCTACAGCCTTGAACTTTCATTATCCCACATTATGTGACCAAGACTCCGTCATCTCAGTAGTGTTGATTTTATCTGCCATTTTTGAGCAGTGCAAACCGCACCCACATTTCACTTTGCATTTATATAGCGCCTTCATCCAAGGCGCTTTACATAGATTGTGCATTACATTCACCCATTCACACACACATTCATACACCGACAGCAGAGGAAACCATGCAAGGCGCCAACCTGCTCACCGGGAGCAACTAGGAGTTCAGAGTCTTGCTCAAGGACTCTTCGACTCTAACACTGGGGGAGCCCGGTATCGAACTGGGATCCCCTGAGCCACTGCCGCCCGTTGATTGGACAATGTGTTTATGGTTGTTGGCATTTTTTGGTCAAATGGGCCCCTCAAACTAAGTGTACAAAGTCAATTCTCAGGAAAATGAAAAATGAAAATCTAGTTAGGTTAAAATGGGAGTGGCCTATATGGGGAGTTGTGTCCGAATAATCAGAATCCAGGGAAATTTTGATTGTATGACCTTAATGGTTCAGGAGTCATAGGCAAAAACAAAGTGGGCTGGTATAGACCATTTTCCTGAGTGCTCCCCTGTAGTGCGCTGCCGCCATTGCCGCGGTGTAAACAGCAGCAAGTGGTGGAGCAGAAATAAGTAAAGTACAAATACTCAAAATTGTACTTAAGTAAATGTAGGTTACAAGTTACTTCACACTACTGTTTACACCACAGCTAATGGCACCGCCACCCTTTACAGGGTGTTGCTCAGGAAATCGATCTATAGCACCATGCTTGGCCTACTGGCTGCAAGGTTGAAATGTGTTTTTCTTTTTTTTTGTTTAGCTACGCAATGACAGACATACAGTATACAGGGGAGAAACACCACCTGGGCTTCCGGCCTGGCAGAGATTAAAAAAAAGAAGAAAAGAAGAAATTGGCGTACATGTGAACCTTTTTCTCCTACTAGACTACGTTACTAGACTAATTACAATATGTCCTCGGCAATTGAAAAGAATGCTGTTCAAAAACAAGTTATAACATTGCACAACGTAAGATAATACATTATTATGATTGGTCTTTAACAATAAGTCTGCAAAATATTTCCAGAATTTGATCCTTCCTGTGAGTGCTGTGGGCTGGAACCAGCATCATTAGCCATTTAGCTCATATGTTCTGGAGTTGCCCGAGGATATCAAGTTATTGGAGCCATATTTATCAGACCATATCAAGACTTTAGATTAGGTTGTGAATCATAAACTCTTAACAGAAACAGCATGGAACATAATGTGGGATCATTTGTCAGCCTGCTGCCAGAAGATTGATCTTCATCAAACAGAACTGCACAAAACATACATCTAATGAAGGATGTAATGAAACTTTGTATAGACTACATCAATAATATCACATTTTCCGACATAAGTTAAGATCCGTTATAGATCTAGCAAGTACATCAAAAATAAAGAAGGAATTTATTAAGGAATAGAGCTCTCAAACATCCATTAACATCCCCTTTCTGCAGGATATTTGTCTTAATCCTTATTGACCCATCTCAAATATTACAAAAGTAAGGTTATTGTCATGTGATACGCCTTGTAATAGTTGATACATTTTGGAATGCACATTTCCCAAACAGTATGTGAAATATGCTCTTGACAGAATATATGCTATGTAATGAAATGAATAAATTACAAACAACATAATGGGTCGGGAATATCACATTTGTGGTCATATACTTGGTTGGTTGGTCTTCAGTTCCTTCATTCCAGGTGTATTTTGTTGAATGTAAACACTCCATCTGTGTGGGCTGTTATTGTTCATCATTAGCTTGCAGCTCACTTCTCTTCTCATGCTCAGATTTTCTCAGGCTGAGCAGCCAGAGAACTCTCTCCTCAGCAATTGATGGCTGCAGCCTATTTAACATGCTCAGTCAGGTGAACGGCTATGGCTAATGGCGAACTACTGCTAACGACCAACTAACTACTGCCAATGGCGCAGGTCCCACCACAAAAACTGCTGGTGATTGTCAGACACAGATACTCAAGGGCGGCATTTTGGTCGATGTGGACTTGCTGTATCAGGGCCTTTTAGTGTACACACTATCAGATAAACAAAGAATGCACTCTTAGAAAAACAATAGTGACATTTGTAAGAAATGGTGCAAACAATAGTGACTTTGTCCTGAACCACCCTGACTTGTGTTGTTCAGTGCAGGATCACAACACCCCACCCTGGTAGAACTTTTGAAAGGTCAAGAAATGAGGTGGTAGGGCCTACCTAATGTATTGTCACTGATACTGCCCATCCCTCCAGCCTCCTCACCCCTGTGTCACCCCTACCTGTCCAGCAGATGTCACTACCCCCTCATGATCCGTCACCTCATCTATGTCACGTGTTATGCATAGGTCGCATTGTATTAAACTGTGTAGTGTTAGTGTGTGTAATGTGTATAAGTCCACAGCCCTTTGGTTAGTCTCCGATGTTCCTTACTACCAACCTTTTCAGTGAAAGTAAGCCTGTTATTATACCGTGTATCCTGCCTGCATGTTCCTCTATTCTGCCTGTCTGAAGAAGTAAAGTTGGTTTACCCCCTGGATTCCTACCTACTCTTTGCTGTGCTTGGGTCCTGCTTTAAACCGGGACAGCTGCTGTCACTTCTAAAGGCTGGCCATCTCATTAGAGGAATCAAAGGAGACCAGACCCTATCGGGACATGGCACCACACATCAGTATAGCTGCCTGAAGTCATCCCTATAATCAGTGGCAAGACATCCATGCACCTACTTATCAACTTCAAGTGCAAACGCACGCACGCACGCACGCACGCACGCACGCACACACACACACACACACACACCTTCATAGACACACTTGCATGCACGTGCACACATAGACATCAAAGGGGGCTTGAGCCCTTGCCCTTTTATCCGACTGTAAAAAGTGCCCTTTCCAGACCATAAATGCAGTTTTTACTGTGGTGAAAGAAATTGCTGTGTCCAAACTCTCCTGAACTTGAATGCAGCATCTTATGTTGAATTGTCCTTTCTGTGTAGAAATCCATGCCGTACACCACATCTCCGGTATTGACTTGATTATGCTTAGTTCAGTGTGGTATCAGGAACCGAAAATAGACGACCTCCAAGCTCACAATACGTGTGAGCTTGGAGGTCTGCTATTTTCAATATTTGAAAAGGCCCTTTTAGAAATTCCACCCCCTGCCTCTCTAACATTCCATGCACGTCCCTGCACACTTGCATTGCATACAGCCACACTGAAACACACAAGGCAGAATCCCCACATGAAAGCACATGCACATTTCCCACTACATAAGCCTCCATTAAGCCGTGGCTCAATCCCCATGAACAAGCAGAAAGTCAGGGGAAGTGATTAGCAAATTGTTTAATCATTTATTAAACAACATCTTTTGGCCTTCTAAATCGATCCAAGATACTGATGTAAAGCAACGGTGGGAGAGAGAACATCTTTAATGGTGGGTAAACATCTTAATGATTTACCACACAGCATGTGCATTTGGCACAAGGCCCAAGGCCCTGTTTAAGGCATTCAGCTGTGACAGGTTGCGTGCCAAATAAGCTAAAGAGATGATGGAGACAAAAGTTCCCTTTTACAGTGCTGCTAATGTAACAGACATACTCGGAGAGAGACTGGATAAGCTTGATTTATACCTGATTGTATGACAGATTGTAAGACAGTATAAACCAGTAAGACGCCTAAGGACCTTGCCATGTCTTAGCCATCTGGCCAAAGGGATTTGGTTCCCCTGGTATCACAGTGATTATATATTGGCATTCACAGATATGGGCTTAATATTGATGACATCAGGGATCTCCATATATGGGCATAAAAGGGATTTGGTTCCCATGGCATCACATGGATCTCCATATATGGGCATAAAAGTGACACAGATATGGGCTTAATATTGATGACATCAGGGATCTCCATATATGGCAATAAAGGGGATTTGGTTCCCCTGACATCACAGTGATTATATATTGGCATTCACAGATATGGGCTTAATATTGATGACATCAGGGATCACCATATATGGGCATAAAATGGATTTGGTTCCCCTGGCACCACAGGGACACAGATATATTTATATACATCCCATAAAAAACTGCATTATCCATACGTTTCACACAGATTTAATGTCTTTGCTAAACAGTTACTATATTGATTTTAAATCATTGAATTGTATCGAATCACCATGAATGAACCAATATTTTTCATGTATTGTATCGTCAACCATGTGTCATGATGTGTATCGCTGTTATAATGTATTGCTACACTACTACCCATTATATATTGCACTTGGAGGCCAGTCTATAACATCAGTAGGCCTAGTGGCCTACTATTACGTCATGCTGATGATGACCTCAGGGATCTCCATATATAGGCATAAAAGGGACAAAAACAGACAGAGATCCGAGATCTCCATATATGGGCATAAAAGGGACAGGCAGACAGATGTAGCGTTCCCTCGGGTACTCTGCGATATACACAACAAGTTTGAAGTTGATCAGTCGAAAGGTTCTCTGACAAAAAGTTTCACAAAATGTACCCAAGTTTTTACACACACACAATCTGACTCAGATGATTTCATCAGTCTGTAAGCAACTACAGTCCTTTCAAAATCTGGAAAATGAAAATGTTTGAAATGCTCTTGATACTGGGGTACAGACATGGAGCTGACAGCTCTGCACACTTTGATCTAAATGTTTCAATTCAGCACCCCGCAGGTATACTTCAATTATGAGCTTTCACAGCACACTCTTTAGTCTGGAGTTCAGGGGCTGGTGAGGCATTTTCATCTCTTTCACCTTCTCTCTTGCTCTCTCTGCATACACATTGCTGTTCTGACGTTGAATAGAGAGGACTTGAGGTTCCGGAGGTAAAGGTCCCATTCATTTTCTCTGTAGAGAATTTTATCATCAGCTATAATGTTGTAACAATCCATCATTGTAGACTTATTATCACGAGGGTCCTGGACCTGGTTTTAAAACGATGCTATTATATTCTTGTAGACGAGGTTCTCAACCAGTGGTCTGGGGACCACCAGTGGTCCGGGGACCACCAGTGGTCCTTGAGGGGGTTCCAGGTGGTCCCCATGCAGCTACATGATGGAGTTGCTAACCAAATGAGTGTGTACAATTAAACCAAATGGTCCTTTACCCGGGGTTGTGCAATCAAGGATTGAATGTAGGAGTCTCAGAAGTAATGTTGGAGAACCCAGACCAGTGCCCGTTGGGCAGCTAGTCAACATCGATGTCCAGTTGTGCAATACCCGTTGTATCCGTCTGTCTGGCTGGCACTCTTTTATGCCCATATATGGAGTTCCATGTACAGGCCAGTCTGTGATGTCATCTCCAAATTTGGGCAATGCAGTGATGTCAGTTGGGCTTTGTTGATGTCAGTTGGGCATTGTTACCATGGTGGCGACACCGTTTGTTTAGTATCAGTGATGTCAGCATGCGGACAGACAGACGGCGGACAGACATTCGCTAAATTAATAGTTAGATGGATTAGGGGTTCAGTCAGAGTCTTGCTCAAGGACTACTAACTCTGGGGGAGCCGGATTCGAACTGGGAACCCTTCGGGAACCCACTGTGTTCTAATGGCGGTTTCTCTACCCCTGAACCAATGCCCCCCAGTGTGAATGCCCCCCCAGTGTGAATGCTAAGTGAGCGGTGCTCACTTAGCATGATATCAAACACGACCCATGTGAATATCTCCTTGTATGGGCCGTTCTGTCCGTGACGTTGGTCATCTCCATACATGGAGTTCCGTGCTCATACGGACACTCAAATGGACAGCAATGAGAATTTACTTGAGTACTTTACAGCAATGAGAATTTACTTGAGTACTTTACTTGAGAATTTGTTTTTTTACATGCAGAGATCAGAGATTATTATGTGAGTACTTTTTTCCCCCTTTTTCTTTTATTCCTTTTTAAGTTTTATTCACAACGAAAACCAACAGCTTCTAGCGTTTTCCCCCAACACGAGGTGCCTTCACCTTCACAGGCTTTGCAATCTTGGGCTTTGGTGCAGTCTTGGCAGGGGCCTTAGCACTGGGTCCAGAGGGCTTCTTTGTTGCCTGCTTTGCCTTCTTGGCCTCCTTAGCAGCCCTGATGGCCTGCTCACGCTGGGCGGCACGGACCTCAGGCTTCTGGTTCCTCTTGGCCATGATTTCAGCCAGAGAGGCCCCAGTGATGGCCCTGGTGAACTTCACTGCGCGGCGTGTCCGTCTCTTTGACACCTCTTCAGACTGGCCCTTCTTGTGCTTGCGTCTGTACAAGACAGTCCACCTGACCTGTCGTGGGTTCCTCTTGGCCAGGAAAGCAGCCTCACACTTGTGGTTCAAGAAAATGAACTCCTTTCCGTCTATCCTGGCGTATTTGCGGCCGTGGCCAGGGTATATTTTATACCCGCTGAAACTGCACAACTCGACCTTCATGATGGCTACCAGAGAGAGCAAAACCGGAAAGAAAGATGAATACAGAAGCTGGTATACATATATACCAGCTAGTTGCATCCCTGATGTCATCAATATGATGTCATAGTACAGGTGTCATAGACTGGCCTGGACTCCATATTTGGTCATTCCTGACATAGAACTCCATGCCATATGAGCATGAACGGGACACGTCAGTATTTGGAGATCAAATGGGAGAAAAAAAATCGCACCTTGGTATCAAACGCGACACGCGTGCATATCTCCTTGTATGGGCCGTTCTGTCCGTGACGTTAATATCTCCACGGTCTTCCGTGCTCATACGGACATACACACAAAGCCAGACATAAGAGAGGTTTATTTGGCACCGCCAAAAGACTTTTCAACTTTAATTTGTTCTTCTTCCCTCACTGTCTCCTCTTCTCCTATTTTAATCCAATCCTTCTCTTGAATCTGGTTTCCACTTTTCAATCACACTTCGTCCTCTATATCTCCTGCTGATTTGCTCTCTCTGTGGTGCACTGGTTTTTGGCTTCTTTTTCGGACATTTATTCCTTCTTTCTGTCCGTTCTCAATCTATTATCTTTAGTGTCAGGCAGCCTGACAGGCCACTCAGACAACTGGGTCAGAAGGGTGCTGGAACTGTCTGGGGATTAAGGATCGGTCGTTCCATCTCTCGGCTTCTCCCTTAGTCCCTTTTTCTCGTTTCTGTTTCTCTCTGCCCTTCTCTTCAACGTTGCTCATCTCAGCTTCTCTTTTGCTCTCTCTTTCTCTCTCTCTTTCCCTCTCTAAACCTCTAATTTCCCTCTGTTCTCAGCGCAGACAAGCAGGAGTCACCTAACCACTCTAACAAGTAAAAATCCCGGGCTATTTCTCTCTTTGTGGTCTGAAAAATAAAAGAAAAAAACGTACTTTCACACCCTAAGAATGATGGAGGGGAAGATTTGTTCCTATTTCCAAGATGTGGAACTACAGAGTCTAGCTTCTAAACTCAGTAATGGAGTGACCTTTTCCAATAACACAGAGGCTGTGCCCAGGGGTGTCGCACCGAATTCTGGGCCCTGGGTACAAGGATTCACTGCGGGCCCGTGCTTTAACTATTGAAAAATAGCAGATATACAAGCTCACAGCGCGGCACCGAGTGCCGCGCTGCGAGCTTGTAGATCTGCTATTTTTGAAAAATCATGAAAATCTTTGAGTATTTCAAATCCTTCTGAGGTTTTTTTGAAAAACCTATGTTTCTATGTCAGTGGAGCTCAAACATTTTCATGTGAAGGACCCCCAAAATGATATGTATTTGGCCACGGAACCCCATCTCAAAATATTGAGTTCCAGGGACCCCCCAGAAGCAAAATTTGAGTTACAAATGTTCGCTTAAAAAATACATGTATTCAAAGATTTGCACACATTTTCACGACTTTTCAAAAATAGCAGATCTACAAGCTCGCAGCGCGGCACTCGGTGCCGCGCTGTGAGCTTGTATATCTGCTATTTTTCAATAGCTAAAGTATAAAATAATTAAGGCCCCTTCACCACCTTGGGCCCTAGTAACTCAGTCCCACTTTCCTACCCCTTGTGACGCCCCTGGCTGTGCCTGTCAGATGCAGTGCAATGCAGAGCCCAGGTGACCTTTTGACCCTCAAGGTGGTACCAGGAGATGTGGACCAGCAATTCACTTGCTTAATAGCGTGACCAGTGAATGACCTCTTGACTTTTCAGAGCGCTGCCTACTTCCACTCGGTACATTCTATTGCTGTAGAGTAGTATAATGATAGATGTAATGCAGTATTTTACCATTTACTCTAAATGGGCACAATTACCTGCAGAATGAGGTACTGCCTGGGATTATATTACCAGTTGCCCTCAGGTCATAATAATGCCAGCTGGGACCTGATTAGAAGTGTTGTGTGGGAGGCCTGGGTTTTGAATGAATATATTTTAAAATGTATTTCTGCAGGCTCATAATCTAACAATGATTCACAGCAATTCTCCCTTTGTTCTGACTCAATTCACAAGCAGCTGGCAAACTCCATCCACATTGAATCACTGCATTAGATGCAAAGGAATTACTTAAAAATCAGCTCATGTTATGGGGCGGAATTGTACAACTCGAGCAATTCTTGATTCTGGAATTACTCGGAATTACTGAAAATCTCCATAGAATGTAAGGCAGGTTAGTTACTTAGCGTAAGGCAGGTTAGTTACTTAGCGTCGGCAGGTTAGTTACTTAGCGTAAGGTTTACTGAGGTTAGGTTTAGGGTTGGGGGTAGAGTTAGGGTTAGTTTTAGTGTTTAGTTTTAGTGTAGTTAGCCAATAGAAGTTGCCTTGCCATTCTATGGAGATTTTCAGTAATTCCGAGTAATTCCAGAATCAAGAATTGCTCGAGTTGTACAATTCCGCCCCATAACATGAGCTGATTTTTAAGTAATTCCTTTGCATCTAATGCAGTGATTCATTTAAAACAAGACAGGGATACAAGAATAACCCTGTGGCTCACAGATCATTCTCTCAGAATATGAGTACAGTGTAGGAAAAGGTTTGGATTGCATTCAATGTCATACAGGCACCATTTTATCGTATTTGCAAAAACTACAGTACACATATTCAAGGTTCATTATTAATATAGATATTAATAAAGTGGCAAATCCTCTTTTGCTCGGCTGACTCATTTCAACTCCAGCCACCTGCATGTCCTCTCTCACTGCATCCATAAACCCCTTTAGCCTTCATCTGCTCCTCTTACCTGCATGGCAGCTCTATCTTCAGCCTCCTTCTCCCGATATACCCCTCATCCCTCCTCTGCACATGTCCAACCCATATCAACCTCGCCTCTATTCCAACCTGGGCTGACCCTCTAATGCAGTGGTTCTCAACCTTTTCAGGCCGTGACCCCCAAAATAATCATATTTTAACTGGGGACCACCCCACCCTGACGAGCACCAAGAGTTGAGGCGTTACATTTTGTATGACACGGTTCTATTGTGAAAATAGCAAATCTACGCGCTGTGAGCATATAGATCGGCTATTTTCACAATTTTTGACTCTAATATTTGACAATTTGGCCAATGTTTAATATGTCATTTTAGAGGTATTAAAAAGTCCTTAAATTGTAACTTTAGAAATGTACAAATGCCCTCTGTACACTTTATGTTTGTTTGTTTACTGTTGAGAGAGAAACAATGTTTCACATTAAGTTAATCATCTGGAGACCCCCCAAAATAATAACCCGACCCACAGGTTGAGAACCACTGCTCTAATGTAGTCGTTCCTAATGAGAATCGTCGCATCTTCAATTCTGCCACCTCCAGCTCCACCTCCTGTCTTTCCAAGCCGTACAGCGGAACTGGTCGGTGGCGTGTCATTATTCCGACGTTCTGTTGGTCAGACTGGCCCCGTTATAACTAACCCTATCCCTAACCTCACAATAACCTAATGGTCGGAATAATGGGATATCGGATTCATGAGCGGACCCCAACTGGTCTCACTACCGTCTTATACACCTTCCCTCGCATTGTTCTCGCTGGTACCCTTCTGTCACAAATCACTCCTGACACTTTCCTCCATCCGTTCGCTGCTGCCTGCACTCTCTTCTTTGCCTCACATCTGTTATAACGTGATAGTATCATATTATTACATTTCCCCCTTTTTATCCCTTAGGAACGTGATACACATCATGTAATTACGTGATACTTATTTCTAGCCACTTCTATTTCTATTACTACTTCTATTTGCTAGCCACTCCTATATATCTGGCTTTGCATGTCCCTACTGTATGAAAAAAAAGAGTCTGTGCAAAAGAATTGTCTCTGCAAATATTGCTATTAACTCATTCCCTGCCAGGCCCGATAGTCCCGAGATTATTCCAATGTCTTTCCCCGCCAGGCCCGATAGTCCCGAGAATTAAAAAAAAAAAAAAAAAAAAATTCAAAAAAATGTTTTTTCAAAAAAAAAATTTGACCCCCAAAAATGGAGTAGGCATGATAGCAATCGCGAAATTGCATGTTTAACCCCCATAGCAACCCCATCTTTCAAGCATGGCAGCCATTTTGGCAGCCATCTTTGTTAAACATAGTGGCTGTTATCTCATGAATGCCTGAACGGATTTCCATTCTGATTTTTTTGTTTGAAAGCTGTGAGCAATGTGGACACACGTGGTGCATTATCTAGGCATGGGTGTGCATGATCCGTGCACACCCAATTACATGGAAGTCTATGGAGACGAATGGCAGGTGGGAGTACGGAGGTATGTTAAAATGGCGGTCAATGTGTTAAAGAGTCCGTGCTTAGGGTAACGGAAGGGCTCTCCATTACAAGTATATGTTTACCAGCTTTTCTAACCACTTACTAAAGACTTTATGACTCGGCAAGACAGCAGATTTGGGATGTCAGGGTTGGTATGCTGTGTGCTTATAGCCTGCCCCTCATGCCTACCTGTTTTGCCAGTGCTTTTGTTTTAAATTATGCCAATTTAACTCAGAGACAGGAGAGACTTATCACGCACCAACAGAGTTCTCTCACTGAAGCTTAGCATGCATTTCCTCAAGTGGAATCCAATAGAGATTGCACTGCACATCTTAAATGAGTGTTAAGCAGAACAGGTCGTAAAACATTTCACACGTGTTGCATAAATTCCTGCAATGCCACAAAGTCACAAAGCAGGATCTATGAGTATAGTTACTATCGACCATACAGTACTTAGAAACAATTGTTTCACAAATTAGAACTAAAATAATTTAAACAGATATAATATTACTTCAGTGAAGTTAAAGCTGCTCTTCATCCTTTTTCCTTTTTCTAATTAGGCATTTCTAAATAAGCATTCACAAATGTCTGTATTCTGTTCCCATTCTGGCCTAATTGACTGGAGAGTTTTGTACTTGCCAAAAAGCATTTCAGGATAATAACCAGTTGCCACACCCAAATACTCACACGATCCAATTAATTTCCATAATCAGCATGAAATTGCAATTACTAAATGCACGAAACAATTTGTGGTACAAAATCTGGATTAATCACATCCCTTGCAGGCGCATGAGTCGAGGAGAAAGGCTAACTTTTCTAACAGGATAAAAGTCTGAAAAACAACAGCAATGACTTATCTGTGAGGGTAGAGGGAGAAGTACAAATTCTTTGGTTTGTGCTGGAGTCTAGAAGTCAAGGGAGCGAAAGATGGAGAGAGAGTAGGATGACATGAGTGGTTGAGAGAATGCTATCATTTCTTCCATCAAGTTTAGTGCCTTTCGCATTTCCTCGGCTGCCTCAAGCCCCATCTACCATAATCCAATCTCCACCACGTCGTTCGTCGCACACACTTTTGCACGAACTACTTCCCCAGTCGCCCATCACTTAGAGTGCTGCACCCTGCCTCACGAAAAGCGGCCGCTTAAATGGCTTAATATTTCTTCCTTTCTGCATCTACTTTAGACATATCAGACATTAAGCAAAGGCTTATGTTAAAGTAAAGGCTTATGTTAGAGTGAGAGATCGCAGATACAATACCTTTTGTGTTATGTGCGAAGGCGTGTGCGTGCAGGTAAAACAGACTCGAGTGAGATGGGCGGTTGGGACTGAAAACCAGTATGCATTAATCAATGTGGGATGCAGTGGTACTCTGCTCTCCATCACCCACGGAGAGGCGAGTGCAGCCAGGATGCTGTGGTAAACTAAAGTTGATCTCCAGTGGGCAGTTGCATCGACCTGTGCAGTGCAAAGTACTGTGTCAATTTATCTCGCAGAGTATAGGAATGGACTTATGGGTCTTTTTTAGCTTGCTACTGTAGCGGTGGGGCTTTAAACCTGAACCCTAGCTGGCATCCCTATGCCGGGGAGAACATTTGCTGAAAATATCAGATCTACAAGCACGCAAGTGAGCTTTTTTCAACCCCCAGGGATGACCTCTCTTGATTTTGGTGGCTGCATATAGGCTCTAGTCTCACTAGTCTCCAGGGTTAAATTATAACACTGGATTTTATAGTGGGGTCCCAGAGGTCAAACAATGCATCAATGGGGGTCGGTGGGCTAATGTAGATCACAATGGGGGTCCTGGAAATGGAGACCATTGGGAAGGGGAGTAGAGGCTGCATGAGGAATACACACTGGGGACATCTACTGGATCTGGGAATAAAGTATAGCAGACATGAGGCCTTCCAGAGATCTAAGACACACCCAGGAGACTGACAGGACAAGGATGCCCACACACCCTCAGGAGGACGAAGGAATGACAGTGACAGACACCATCATGACACCCTTAGGCCAAAATGTCCACTTGAAACAAGCCATCTCAAAATCAAGTGGGCAGATTGAAACTTGCTTAGAGCATTCACCCTCCATGAGGGATGAATGCTTAACATTTGAATGACCTTTCCTTCAACTTTGCATAGATTGATCTTTCGGTTAAACTCCTCCCTAAATCACTTCTAGGCTCATTTTCCTACTTATATTGATCGCAAAAGACTGTCCATGGGGTCTATTAGGCAGAAATGCCCCTGTTGTCCAGTTTCCCCAGCAGAACCCAGCAGCTCTCAAAGCATAGAGTGGAGCCTATAGGAATATATCGCTTTTACACTATTTGTTGCGGTCAAAAGTGATTTTCTTTTTCATGAATGTGTTACTAGTTGTCATTACAAACACATCCATGCCATCGTGGTCCCACACAAGCCATCAGACTCTGCTAAACAGATGTTATGCTTTTATGTGTTTTGCCAAGTCCCGGAAAAGATGCACTGTGATTGGCCAGTACAGTGACTTTGATTGGCACTTGTGCCGAATGTTCACCCCAAAACATGATTTATGAGATTGTGATGGCTTGTGTGGGACGACCAAGACATGGATGTGTTTCTAATGACAACTAGTAACACATTCATGACCAAACGTTTTCTGAAGTTTGTTTCCTTAAAATTTCACTGTGATGTCAGGGGAACCACTCTAACAGAATAGGTTTACCGCTCTGACATCACGCTCTCTGACATGACTGTAAGGGGAACCACACAAACAGAATCCCTTTTATGCCCATATATGGAGTTGCCTGGTGTCATCAATATTAAGCCCATATCTAGGACTTCATATGGGATCGCCCCATATATGGAGGCCACATCGGCCACATACTGTACCACACTAACAGAATCCATATATGGCCAAGACAGATGGCCAAGACAGCCCATATCTGTGTGGCTGGTTCTACAGACCGGGATCTCCATGTATGGGCATAAAAGGGATTGTATGTATGATGTCAGATGTCATAGACGTCATAGGACTTTCACATAATGAATAACTGAGTAAGCATGTTTGTGCTCTCACAGCAAATCTCCATATACAGTATGGTTCTCCATATATGGGTACCAGGGTTCTCCATATATGGGTAACTGGTCCGATATCACTGGCCAGATGGTCAACTTTTTTCATTTATTATTATTCTATTGTATTTTTTTCATTTTCCAAAAGAATTATTAAAAAGAAATGAAAAAAGTGATTGAAAAAACACAGCCAGCTCACGTATTAGGAGTACAGTATGAGTCACCAGAACAAAGATGAATCTATGGTTAAAGTGGAGTTTGAAGTTACAATGGGTTTGTAAAGGAGGGAGATGTGTCTGATATAATGAATATCAAATATCTAATTACTGAATCAAGCAACTTAAAAACTGTATGGGGTGTTCCCAAAAGCCTGATTAGACGATAAAATAAAAAAAAAGTGATTTTGAAAGCGAAATATCCCTTTAACTGCTGCAGTGTAAGAGTGTAATCTCCTCCATGATTCGGGACGAAGGCGTAGCGACTACACAACGACCAGAAGAGAGGTGGAGAAGGCGGGGGGGGAGGGGGGGGGGGGCAGGAACTCCTGGGAAACCGGGAAAGAACCAGAACTAAAGTAATAACTAAAAGAGGGGCAGGGGAGGGAAACGAAGACACGGGGGAAGAGAACAGATAAGGGGAGTCAAGAGGGCATCAGGCTACCGGCAAGGAGGGGGGGTCGAAGGGACAAGAGACGGGGCCCTGGCCCCTGCGGAGCGGAGAGAGGGGGGGTGATTAATCATAGTCAGTGTGGCCTCTCTCTCTGCTGCACCATGAATCATGCTGCGTCACGTCCAGTGTCTCCCGCTAATTCACACTATACTGCAGAGAAGGGAACGCACACGACCACGGGGTGACTGCAGGGTACTGTACACAGCCAGATGCAACTATACTCTACTGTATGTATCACGTAACGTCGTACATGCAAAAAGTACAAATATAAGTATAACCCACACACACATAAAATAATATATATTTTATACTATATACTCACATGCGCACGGCACACACACACACACACACACACACACACACACACACACACACACACACACACACACACACACACACACACACACACACACACACACACACACACACACACACACACACACACACACAGGGGTGTCGCACCGAATTCTGGGCCCTATAGGTACAAGGATTCACTGCAGGCTTGTGCTTTAACTATTGAAAAATAGCAACTTGTAGATCTGCTATTTTCTTTAAATCATCTTTGAATATTTCAAATCCTTTTTTTGAAAAAAACTATGTTTCTATGTCAGTGGTGCTCAATTTTTGGAGCTGTGTGAAGCACAGGCTCCCTATACATGGCTGTGTGGGTCTGTGTGTCTGTGTGTCTGTGTGTGTGTCTGTGTGTATGTAGCCTGAACTTCCTAAACTTCGGCACGCTACTAGTCCCACAGTTTTGCCACCACACACTCGCGCCATATGTCAAATCGACCGGCTTACTCGGGAATCGTGGGCTAGTAACTTGCTAAGAGAAAGGTTCAATAGTTTAATTGATATTAATTTATTAGTGAATTAATTTTCCCCATTGACTTATAATGGGAATCGCAAAAACTCACATTCAATTATTTGTCTCTCGCAAACCATAGGGGCTAGAGTTTCAAGACTTGGAGAGGAGGTTCATAATGATTTCAAGGATTAAATAAAAAATAATTGTGTCATTTGGCCGCATGGTGGCGCCATAACACCCCACTTTACGATTTGGCCTGTAACTCTTGAACCGTAGGTCGGAAAATTAAAAATATTTTTCCCTGGATTCCTTGGGTCATGACGCATCTCCCCATATAGGCCACGCCCATTTGCGCCATGATAGATTTTCCGCCATCTTGAATTTTCTCCAAAACACACTTTTTGCTCCTTTTCCTACATATTTTCTTCAAATGTCACAAAAATCGGTACACATGATCCACACACACACACACACACACACACACACACACACACACACACACACACACACACACACACACACACACACACACACACACACACACACACACACACACACACACACACACACACACACAGCTCCACTTCACACACTCGGGAATCGTGGGCTAGTAACTTGCTAAGAGAAAGGTTCAATAGTTTAATTGATATTAATTTATTAGTGAATTAATTTTCCCCATTGACTTATAATGGGAATCGCAAAAACTCACATTCAATTATTTGTCTCTCGCAAACCATAGGGGCTAGAGTTTCAAGACTTGGAGAGGAGGTTCATAATGATTTCAAGGATTAAATAAAAAATAATTGTGTCATTTGGCCGCATGGTGGCGCCATAACACCCCACTTTACGTTTTGGCCTGTAACTCTTGAACCGTAGGTCGGAAAATTAAAAATATTTTTTCCCTGGATTCCTTGGGTCATGACGCATCTCCCCATATAGGCCACGCCCATTTGCGCCATGATAGATTTTCCGCCATCTTGAATTTTCTCCAAAACACCCTTTTTCCTCCTTTTCCTACATATTTTCTTCAAATGTCACAAAAATCGGTACACATGATCCACACACACACACACACACACACACACACACACACACACACACACACACACACACACACACACACACACACACACACAGCTCCACTTCACACGGGTGTGATTTTTTTCATGTGAAGGACCCCCAAAATTATATGTATTTGGCCACGGATCCCCATCTCAAAATATTTAGTTCCAGGGAACCCCCTAGCAAAATTTGAGTTACAAATGTTTGCTTAAAAAATACATATATTCAATTTCAAAGATTTGCACCCATTTTCACGACTTTTCAAAAAATAGCAGATCTACAAGCTTGCCGCATTGCGAGCTTGTATATCTGCTATTTTTCAATAGCTAAATATAAAATAATTAAGGGCCCTCCACCTTGGACCCTAGTAACTCAGTCTCCCCCCCCCGTGACGCCCCTGCACGCACGCACGCACGCACGCACGCACGCACGCACGCACACACACACGCACACACGCACACACGCACACACGCACACACGCACACACACACACACACACACACACACACACACGTAACTCAGGCTGCACTCACACTGGAACGCACTAAGTTGAGTGAGAGTTGTGTGGGGGAGGCGGGGGGCAGAGACAGCACAATGCATTCCGGATGGAAGTCTAGTGGTTTGAAGTCTAGTGCGTGTTGTGTGCTTGTTGGATGGTGCTCTGTGCAACCACAGGACTCTCACTAGACTTCAAACCACTAGACTTCCATCCGGAATGCATTGCGCTGTCTCTGCCCCCCGCCTCCCCCACACAACTCTCACTCAACTTAGTGCCTGACTGTCTGTGGGAAGCCTCAGACAGCCAACTGGTCCTGTACACTGTGTTCCTGGAACATTGAAACAGCCCTGGGGAATAGGAGACATTGAATGAACCAGCTGCCTCCTGCTGTGCATTCAGACTGTATTTCTGTCCCAATTTCAATGTAATATAGAATACATAATATACTGCTTCACCCTACAGCAACTTCAAAACATCTAATTTATGTCTTTTTCATTGTGTGTACAATGGGTTCAGTTAAACAGAAATATAGTCACTTTGGACAAAAAGAACATCAGCCTTTCACATAACGAATAACTGAGTAAGCATGTTTGGGCTCTCACAGCATATCTCCATATACAGTACATGGTTCTCCAAATATGGGTATACCAGGGGTCTCCATAAATGGGTAACTGGTCTGATATAACTGGCCAGATAGTCAACCTTTTTCATTTATTATTATTCTATTGTATATATATATTATTATTTTTTTTCAAAATAATTATTACAAATAAATGAAAAAGGTGATTTAAAAAACACTGCCAGCTCACGTATTAGGAGTACAGTATGAGTCACCAGAACAAAGATAAATCTATGGTTAAAATGGATTCAGTTCAATGGGTTCAGTTAAACAGAAAATATAGTCACTTTGGACAAAAAGAACATCAGCCTTTCACTCCAATTTTAGAGATTAAGCATCCAGCAGAGGGGCTTTTCAAGATCAATCATCAATTTAGAATATACCGTATACAATCGTGGGTTTGTTAGACACTTGAGTTGATTTACTGAGGGTTCTGATGTTCCAGATGCCTATCATGATTTTCCTTTGCCTTTGTAGTCAGTAGATTGTTCAGCGAGTTGGCGTTGCCAGAGGCTTAACCAGCACACAAAATGGGCTCTTCTAAAAAGAATTCTCTTTGACCAGGCTCGCTATTTTTGCAGTTTATGTAGCATATACAGTAGGTCTTCATGGGCTGGGTTATAGCCCCAAGCTCAACCTTGTTGTGTTTTTAAGTCGGCTTATTAGTCCCCTCCGCCCACCCTAACCCTAACCCTAACCCTGCTATACTGGAATACTGTGTGTAGTGAAACCTGTAGCGACATGAAACAGTTTGTGCATGGGCATGCCCTCAATAGTTAATTCATTATATGCATCACATTAGAACAGCATATGTGATAAACCTGTCATGGAATGTATACATTGCTTTGGACTAAGACAGGCAACTTCATCTGAAAGGTATTTAGACAAATCCATGAGTCCTGTGACCTTTATGCCCATGTTTTATACTGCTCCTTGATCCACAAAAGTGTTGTTTGAAGAGAGAGAGAGAGAGAGAGAGAGAGAGAGAGAGAGAGAGAGAGAGAGAGAGACACACACACACACACACTGTTACTTGAGGTGGGTGGGTTAGACACTCGCAGCCACACAAGTCGCCCTGTGGGACTGTGCTGTGTAATCCTGTTATCTCCTGGCCAGCAGAGATGCTCTGCAGCTTATGAGATAAATCACATCCGTAATAGACTGCTCTTCCACCCTAGCTCACTTTGTCACCAAACAGCGTCACATCTGAGACACTGAGACCTCAGGAAGCCCAATGGACACACAGAGACCCCAGGCTACTGAGCTTGAAGTGACATCACTAGTATGATTCACATTTGCAAAGTCCACACAGACAAAGCTAGAATCTCTCGATTCTAATAAGAGAACCATCGGTTGCCATCTGAGCCAGCTGCTTATAAGACATGAGAAACTGAGCTTTGTAGAGTTGTACTAATCCCCTTAATGTTATAATCCGTTTCCGGCAGGAATGTGGTGCATCGTTTTAAATTAAAAGTAGTTGAATAGAATTGCCGTTTCATTCTGGGCACATCACTGTAGCTTTAACTTCAAAGGAGAAGAAAACTTCAATAAGCAATGTAAATACATCCATATAAAGACCTTGCTGATTACTATGCAACTTTTTTCATCTGCTCAACATAAAAAATGAGGCAAGACCTGTGGTTCAAAAATGTTCAAAGCCTCCTTTCAATATCGTCTGAGAGATTAAAAAGAGAATATAAATGGGCTCATCTCAAAACCACCGTCTAGTTTCTATCAGTCTTAGGTGACAATGGAATAGGCGACACCATCATTAAATGAGACTGAAAAATTTCCATTTCTGCCTTTTGAGGATGTCTCATTAAAAACCTCTTATCATAGTGCAGGGTTTCACCTTCAGTGGAGCAGCAGCCAGGAGGATAATGACTCAAGTGACACAGCAACCATTCTGGGCATGGCCCAGACAAGTCAATCTGGTGGTCCAAAATAACTCGGAATATTCAAATTCAAATCCTGATAATAGTTTGCATTCCATGAAGTCCACGCATATCAAACCTCCACCTTAGCTAGTGCCTAGCCTAATAGAGGATAAAATCTAAATTGGATGCATGCCTAGACATATATGTATACAGTATATAACCACATATACCCTTACCCTATTCATTGACTGGTGTCCCATAGGGGTCTAAAATTGGTCCCCTACCTTTTTGAGCAGTGCTAACCGCTCCTACGTCTGGCTTTGTGTGTAGGAGCACGGAAGGTAGGAGCACGGAATGAGCACGAAACTCCATGTAATGTATGGAGATAACGAACGTCGCAGACAGAACGGCCCATACGAGATATGCTCTATGTGTCTTGTTTGATACCATGCGAGGTGAGCACCGCTCACTTCGCACAAGTGCGATTCTCTACCTCTAAAGTCTACACCAACTCTTTTTGTCAAAAAAAAGTCTGCAACGTGACATGGCAGACGTGCTGTGAACTTGTAGATCTGGTATTTTTGATCAAATGTTCACCTATTATGACATACCCAGAATAACTATACTAGGATTCATGAGTTCATGTGCATTAACAAGGACATTGCAGTGAGGTTGAAAACACTTTTACAAGTGAGTCCTGGCCAAGACAGGGCCAAAGCTATCTTTATTGTATTTCAGAAATTGTTGCAATTACCTCTGTTTGAAGAGGGAGACATTGGACATAAACCGTATGGATTAGAGGTGTAACGATATAGTAACTGCATCGAAGAATCAATTTTAATTTGCAATCTACTATATCGTTATGCAAACAAGCAAAATATATAGTATTGTTTGACTTTGTATCCACACCTATGGATTGTACTGAAGGTTTAAATCTTCATGGCCTTGTGTTGAGTAATTGAGCAGACACACATGCGCACTCACACTCACAAAGGCATGCACGCGTAGGCCTACACACACACACGCACGCACGCACGCACGCACACACACGCACACACACAAAAATCATATCACAATTACTAAGCCACTGAGGTCCATCAGAATATGTGCAGGCTGGTTTTGGTTGTATTGCTCTCTGTGGGGAGAACTTACCATTTTAATAAATGGGAGCTGTGAGACTTTGCAACTCTGCTGGTAGACATCCCTCAGGCTCAGCTTTTCATTTCTACAGTATTTCCCTCTCTCTGTCATCGCGATACTGGAGCCGTTGCCTGCTGGGAGAGACGCATACAGTCCACACAACATGCCACTGAAATCTTAATTTAGAACACCTGCAGACCAGAGGGAAAAGAAAAGTCAGACGGAAAGAGAGAAAAGAAAAAGTTTCGATGAACTCACATGACATGGAGTTTGTTTTTAATGGCTTGAACTCGGAATAAACCTCACCGGATGTTCATGTTGTCTAACAAACAGAGGGATGTGCTGGGACTATTGCTGGATTAATATACTGTAGTGGAGCACTGAAAAGTTTTCAATCCACTACTGTTTACACAGTTGCTGCCTGAACTATGGTCTCATTATTTGGTTGTGCTCAATACAACAGTCCTTTAAATCACTGTTTCTCAACAACAAGGTCCAGTGGCCACCAGTGGCCAAATGGACCACTAATGATTTCACAATGTAGATTGGGGTAAAGCATGTTTTATCAAATGGGGGTCCATGGTCTAATGCATATAAAACTGGGGGTCCAACACATTCGCATAATAGTTGCACAACAGAAATCAAAAGTTTCTAATAAAAAAAATATAATAAAAAATAAGTGTGTGTGTGTGTGTGTGTGTGTGTGTGTGTGTGTGTGTGTGTGAGAGAGAGAGAGAGCGAGAGATAAGATTTCCATTACAAAACAGCACAAGGGCCGCAATGTAGTAAAATATCTCTTCAGACATAATGTGTGAATAATCTGTCTGTGGTTTATGATAGCCTTTTCTTTTCTAGGCAAACCAACTCTCGCTTTGCTTTCAACAAAATAGGCTTTCTCCATTTGCGATTGTGAATCACTGGTCTAAATGACCAGTAAAGCATTGAACAGCCCTCTGTCAGTTAGGTTATCCCTCTGGACACCACCAGTCCAGACCAGTAAAGCAGACTGCGTGGGGGTTTATCTGGCTAGACACAGAATGATGTTTCAGCGGAGTTGTGAAATATTATGCTATTGAACTGAGCCAGAAGAGACTGTCATCCGCAAGTTAAGAAATTAAATCACAACTGTCATCTGGGTATTTAAATACTGATTAATGAACTAAATGAATCAGCGCCAGCAGTAGCTGCAGATTAATCACCCACTGCGATAAAAAGTAATTAGAATATTTCCCTCAATTTGGCTTTGTGAAATTGACCAAAAAAAGATGGATGTCAGCCTACAATTTAATTGTCTTTTTCTACTTTTTGAAGGCAACACATTACACTCTCTAACAAATGCCATGATACAAAGAGTATTATAACCAGCTGTTTCATTTGTATTTTATTAAACAACACTTATGTACAAATATATTCAATACAGGACATGGAAAATAGTACATCTCTACATACAGTAAATGGCTTTGGGTGCATCTAGAACAAATATCAAACTGCACAATGATCTATGTATACACAACACTGAGTCATTACACCAGTAAGCATGAAACTTTCAGTTTCAGTCAAGCATTGCAACATTTTTATCAAGGCTGTCATTTTTGAATACTCTGGATTTTCATTACTCATCTAAATGATCCATTGTATTACGCATTTGGCCTTTATGCTTTATGTTTATAAAGACAGATAGTCCTAATGCACCCATGTAAACCTTTCAGCCGAAAAGCAGCTTCAAACCCACAAGAAAGAAGTTTACGATCATGCATTTCCCTGAGATGCATCACCACATTAAACATTTTGTCTGACAGTTTATGTGGGAATTTTGCACCGCTGCAACTGAGGCCTATAGCTCAGAGTTCAGGAAGCAGAGTTACTAAGTTACTTTCAGAGTGTCCCTTGAGCACATTCTACCTGGTGATAACTTGTTCTCCCTGGTGATAACGTACTCTCCATCCGTGACACCACGGATCCGTTCTCAGTCTAGCCTTCAGGCCGTTTGGATGCTTTGCACCACAGGTTTCTCTGCTTCTCTGAATGCTGCTTCCAACAGAGGCCACTGCCTTCCGAGCAGCCCCTCACCCAGGAGGGGCTCTGGGAGAGAACTAAGCCAGCTCTGGCCACAGACTGGGGAGAGAGTCTCCTCTTACCGGGACATGCCTTGGTCATAAGCAGTCCCCACACAAGGCCACCTGGCCCTTGCGATAGTCCCTACAGGGGCAGAGACGCTGGTACTTGGCACTGGCTCCCGCACAGCTGAACAGAAGGGGGTCCTTCTGCAGGCTGCATTCAGCATGTTCTGCCGAGATGGCTGGGAAGAGGTGGTTCATCTCTGACTCGACTCCCTCACACTGCACCTCCAGCCTGACACATGAGAAAGTACAAAGAGGGAAAATAGACGTTACACTAGCAGTGCACTTCTTCTAGAAATGACTATACTGCAGGGTTGATTTTGACAGCAAATTTTGATTTAGTTTTAGCCATAGTGTTTTGAATAAAATGTCATTTAGTTTGTCATATTTTAGTCACCAGGTGTGTTTTAGTTTTAGTCAACTAAATAACATAAGATTTTAGTCGACTAAATCTACAGTTGGTTTGGCAACGACAAAACCATTTTGGCAGGCCTTGATGGTGTCGTAATGCCAGATTGTATACGTGATTGCACTCTGAAGCTTGTAGATCTGCTATTTTTCAGAGTGTTTCAGAGTTTTCAAAGTGCAGCACCCGAGCGCAACCACACATAAAATGATGTGTCTTGTAGTTCTAATGGATTTCTTCTCCACTAGTCCCTACGTAACATTTTAGTCTAGTTTTTATTTGTTGAAAATGTGTCAATATATTTAGTATTTTAGTCATTATTATTAGTCACTACTACACTGTAACAGCAACTCGCTACTATCTTAAGTAAAGAGGCCATCTTACGTGCTAAAGACTTCCTTAACGTTGATGAAGCGATACAAGGCTGGCTCACAGATCAGGCCTGCACTCTGGCATGCCTCCACGCACGACTGGCCCTCCAGTGAGGTCAGCAGACGCAGGGCACTGAGGGGTGGCCAGGAAGGCGGTGGGGTAGTGTTGGACGCCCAGGCCACGATGCTGGAATTGGGAAGGAGGGAGTAAGGGTTTGGGGGGCTGCCTGGCCAAGTGCTGGAGGTGTTGACTGGAGGAAAGGGAGCTTCGGGAGAGCAAAAGTCCTGTAGGTAAAAGAGAAGCAACAAAAGATGCATGCATGACCAGAATGATTGTATTCAACATTTCATAAAAACACAGTTTCGTCTTCCAGCTATACGTATTGCAGCTTGGTCCAAAGTTGGGTTCCGAGGGCATCAGCGAATGTATGGGCGCCTTGGGCGGTCATTTGTTGATCATAAACCTATAGCCTCATTTAAGAATTTATGAGTCTCCTCAGCTGTGAATTCTACCACAATATTATGCAGCTGGGGTGTTTGCTGGAATGCAGAGTTCCATCCCAGGGAGGTCATTCAGTGTGTGGTGGCACTTCAGCTTGTGCTGACTGGTCAGCTAGTCACATCAGCCCAGGGACTGGTCACTCCTACCCTAGGGTTGATAACCGCTATCACCCTCTTGGTGCTTTTGTCACTCCCCTTACCAAGGCCACACAGTTAGAATTTCAGTATTCAGCTAAGCGACACATTCAAAATGTGCAGCATACATCAGGGAGATATATGAAATCATAAAAGCACCATTACTACAGCAGCGTGCTTATTGAGAGCGACAAGTCCTCGTCGATCTCTCTGGGAAATGATAGGAATGCAGTTATGCCACATAGTATCAAAATGAGGTTTAGGGGCAGAATTAGGCCTGGCAAGAGAGCTGATTAGATTTCTCCCCCAGCTGGGCCTATTCATAAGACCCAGGTAATAACATTTCTCTGACATCTCCCTCTGGCCTCCAAGACCCGTTTATTAAGCAGGCTCCCAACGCCCGGAAGCAATAACGAGGATTCCAATTTCATCGTCACTCCATCTCTCTCTCTCTCTCTGCACCCCCGCAATACCAAGAGACACACACACACACACACACACACACACACACACACACACACACACACACACACACACACACACACACACACACACACACACACACACACACACACACACACACACACACACACACACACACACACACACACACACACACACACACACACACAGGATAGGGAGGCAAAGCAAGAGAGAAAGTATGACAAACTCTAAAATGATGCAGAGAGAGAGAGATGTTGTGATAGGCAGGGGAAGGGGTCAGACTGGGTTCAGAGCTCTGTCTGCAGAGAGGTCGTCACAGGTAGAGATAGAAGATAAACTGAGGAATGACAGAGCAGGGAGGACATAGAATAGAGACATTAGAGGGAAGACAGGAGAGGTTTAAAGAGAGAAAGCAAGTTGGAGAAGAGTCAAGGAAATGAGAAAAGAGTTCAGGGTGGAAAACACTCATGCAAATGTTGGCTGTGGATGTTAGTCCTCTTTATTTTGTCGAATAGACGATAAGAGGTTGTGGTTAAGTTCATCTAACAGCCACTATGGAAGGTAAACTAGACACAATTCGGCCCTCCGTTCCCAAAACATAAACGGCTGGTAAAATCAGTGAATTTAAGCACGCCACAGCCAACTGGACAGCATCATGAAGTTCCCAAAAAGCACAGTTAGAGGCTTGCTAATTATGGAGTCAGTGCTCATACAGGTCAGACCAGCAGCCACAGTCAGTCATGGTACACTGAGCACGGCAAGCGCTGACAGCGGCGCTGTCCTTGGTGCTAGCGATGTCCCTGGTGCTGAAATTGTGAGCGTCACTGATGCAGTAATCACGGAACAGCAAGTCTATGTAGAGGCTCCTGTTGACACGAACACCACACAAGCTTCCAACAGAAAGTTTAAGGGCCAAGTTTTAATAACATCAACCACAACATCGGACTAGTTTAAAACTTCTGGAGAAGTTGCAGGGTTTGACATCTGCTGATCACTCACTTTCCCATTCTAATTTTATGTTCAGCAATGCTGCCATTATAGAGGACATTTTAGTCTTTTAAACTAAAGGCATGGTTGCAAGACTGTTTAATTCATTCTTCTATACAAGTAATTGAATGCATTTCTCACATTGCCAGCAGTTGTAATGAAAGTAAGGGATTATATAGCCAGACATGATGTTAATGAAATAGTTTCTCCAGCGCTATAAACATACGCGTTGAGAGTAACCTGTTTAGAAAGTGTCAATACAATGATATTTTTAATGATGTGACAGCCAATACACCTGATAGTTGTTGTCACAAATGTTTATTTTGGAGAGTTGTTGGGTTATATGCTGCTCCGTTTCTCTTGTTATACTGTAGGAAACCTGTATGGAAAAGACAATGTTTTCAGTATCCATAAGTCATACGTGTTATGAATTCTCCTGTATTGCTTGATAACTAATAATCTATAATGTACTGTTTTTTAAGCAGGTTTTCCTTATTGCTGCGATGAATACTGAAGTCAAGGCATCAATTAAGGCATCAAAATGTTTGAGTTACAGTAAATGTTTAACTGTTGATTCAAATAAAGCAATTGTGTGTCAGTGTATGTGTGTGTGTGTGTGTGTGTGTGTGTGTGTGTGTGTGTGTGTGTGTGTGTGTGTGTGTGTGTGTGTGCGTGTGTGTGTGTGTGTGTACACAAACTCAACACGTCGCATCCACAACACGTTGTGAGCTTGTATGTCAGCTATTTTCCACACGTGACACGTCATGCGACAAAGCATAAATTTGCCCAAACAAAATGGGGCTTCAGGTTGAGAGAGGGAGAGAGAATAGACTGGGGCGGTCACTGGTAGAGAGAGAGAGCCCTGGCTGGACAGGGGCCACCTCATCCTCGCTGGCGTCCCGCTGCCAAGCTGTGGCGGTAACAGCTGCTGGGCTTTGTACCAATCACCTCACAGCATGATGAATACCGGGCTGTGCACCAATCATCTCACAGCATGATGCGTACCCAGTAGCATTGGCAGCATGCAGGCGTAATTGCGGGGCAAAGTATGTGTGTGTGTGCGTGCGTGCGTGCGTGCATGCGTGCGTGCGTGCGTGTGTGTGTGAAAACGCACACAAGTGGAATATGATGCATCTTTTCCACAATCTTCACATTTGTTAATTGTTATAATATTAATTATATATGTAATCAAAAATATAATAAAGAATAATACTAATAGATGCAACTGACAGTATAATTATATTTTAGCATAATGATTATTACCCAATTATAATCAGTAATTACCTGGTTTTGAATGTAAGCATTTACTCTTTCCAGCATCCCCTCACAAGTGTACTCATAGGGCAAGAATGGCTCCACCTGCAAATGCACACACACAGCCACAAACACACATACGTTTAAAATATTACTCTTAGAGACTCAGTCCTCATAGTGTTCCAACTCATTTCTGCCTTTCCCTCATTGTGAAAACAAATTGAAAAAAGTACAGCATTATTCATATTCATTGTTGTTGAATGGCATATGAAAACAATAAATTACAAATGTACAATGCTTGCACATCCACTCAGATGCAGGACAAACAGAAGATCAGCTGAAAAAAAACATTACTCTTTATTGCAAGATAATAACAATAACCAAACATCCGACTGTTTATCAAGACAGACATATTCATTAGCGTAACTATGAACGGCTTCATTACAGACGTATACCGTGCTCTAGCCTCACATTAAAATCAATTAACTCATACATCACAGGTGACAGCTTCTAATTGATTTGGATATTTTTTTGCTGCAACAGCATCAGTATGACAAACAACACATCACAGTGCTGATAGATCGCGGATCTTAGATATAAAAAATTATAATATCGAACTGGGGATCCTTGAATCTAAAAAGCTTGAGAATCACCAACTAAATTATAATGTAACCACAAAAATACAGTAAAAGTGCTTATTTAACTCAGTGTGTGCTTACACAAAGGCAAAATGTAATTGACATCGCAGCATGGTATGTAGATGCCAGATCATTGTTGACCTGGCACCCTATATTGTGTATAGTTTAGATTATATGTATATGTACAGATTATAGTTTTTTTGTGGATATATTCTACTGTTAGACAGGCTTGTGGTTTACTTACAAAGACTACTATTGCTGCTATGCATTTCATGTTTTACCTTGTGTTGTCCTTGCTTATTGTAAGTCGCTCTGGTCTAAGAGCGTCTGCTAAATGCCTAAATTGTAAATTGTACTCCGTAGATCAGGGGTCTTCAACAGGGGGTCCTCAGAGTCACTACAGGGGGGCCTCCAAATCTTTGTGTGATATAATCTTTTGTTTCTCCTTTTTTATATTAAACACTTAAACTCTAGTGTCCTTATTCTGAGAACTTTAGCCAACAATAGCAGATCTACAAGCTCACAACGCCTCGCACTGCGAGGCATTGTGAGCTTGTAGATCGGCTATTTTCGGCAAAGAGGTTTGGTGTAGAGGGGAAAAAGAGCAGACTACAGAGTGAAAGGTCAAGTTCATTAAGTACCGACGCTTCAAGTGGTTGAATATCTGAAAACACAAATTGACATGAATTCAAAATATACTGATGATTGTGCCGTTAAACGATGAAACTATATGTATCCATGGGTTGTGGGGGTCCCTGCTTCATCTCTCTTGACTAAGGGGTAAGGACCCCTTAGTTTTCAGGCCAAGGGGCCTGAAAACGTAGAAGACCCCTGCCATAGATTGTACAAATGGAACCGTTGGTGGTCCCCCATTTGGACCGTTAGTGGTCTCCAGACCCGATATTGAGAGCCAGTGGACCAACTACATGAAGCCTAGCCTAGCATCCCTATTCTGGTGGTGAACATTGGTCCTCAAGGGGAATGGGTTCGGCAATGTGAAGACACGCTCCATCATTGATGCCATAGAAAGCATAGTTTATGACTGTGGATTGTGGAATAACAGATTCTACCCGTGTCCTTGCATCCTAAACAGCCAGCCTATTGTGATAGCACCGCATCCATAACTTTGAAACATGTCACGTCGGGACACATTAATTGCGCATACAGAGAGTTTACACCTCTTAAGCCTCCCACCGCTGTTAAAATGAGATCTCATTGTTTACCATCCGGCCACAAAAGCACTCTGGCTTTTAAATTGATGAATGGTTCCCTTTAGCCCTCGGTTCCTCTTAGCATTCGCTTATTAGTTTATTTCATCTGAGTTTAATGAAATGTATCTGGCATCTCATCAGCTATTCCACAACGCAATTTGCCTTTTGGGCATCTTTATATAATAGAAAGAGAGAGTGGAGAGGAGGAATAGAGCCCTCTCTCTCTCCATTAGGGATGTGCATTTTGGCATTTTTTTACATGCTGCAGGCCCGTGCAAACATAGACATCAAAGGGGGCTTGAGCCCCTGCCCTTTTAACTGTCTGTAAAAAGTGCCCTCTCCAGACCATGAATGCAGTTTTTACCATGGTGAAAGAAATGCAAATGCCCCCTTTTCCATGGCATACCTGAGGCAGCATTCAAGAGAATTGCCTTGTCCAAATTCTCCTGAACTTAAATGCAGCATCTTATGTTGAAAGAATTGCCGTATTGGCTTGATTATGCTTAGTTCAGAGTGGTATCAAGCACTGAAAATAGCTATTTTCACTATTTTCACCAAAGGGCCCTTAGAAATGTCATTCTCTGCATGTCCCTGGCATGCTGGATACAGATAAAGTTCATGTTGATATCAACCTGTGGCTCTAGAATAGTGAATAGTGATGTTCAGCGATCGCTATTAGTGGATCACATCGGCACCCCGCTATGATAGAAAAAGAAGCATGTATCCCATATTAGGTATACAATACATATTAGTCGCTTTGAAGTCAGATACTCAGAGATTCTGTTAGGGATCTCCATATATGGGCATAAAAGGGATTGTATCCCAGATGATGCCCTGTTAGGAGAACCACACTAACATAATCCATATATGGCCAAGACAGATGACCTTTTCGCCCTTAGGCGGTATATTATAATCATTTATATATTATATATATATTTTTTTTTGGGTTAATCAATCCTAAATGGATAGTGATTCATTTACTTGTACATGGTTAAATGCGCACCCACCCCCATGCCTACTCTCCACAGGGGCCGCTTTAAAATCAGTGGTGGAACATACAGTATGTCTAAAATGATACTTAGATTTAAATATCTAAACTGACAGGCTCTCTTGTCTGCAGAAATTCCACAGCACCTGATGAGCAGTAATTATAAGCAGTATTCATCAACCGGTGGTATTGAATATTGACTAGAGTACACAAACAGGCTGTATAGAAAACAAAGCCAGAAACACTTTTTTGATTCACTGCTACTGCAGCAAATACAGGCAGGTAAATGTGCCAACATAACAGAAAACCTGTCTGCTCTTTGAGTTCTTGCTAATAGTCGCTGTCATGCAGAAACCTTGTATCTCTATGTTTCATCGTTTTTGTTTTCCATTAAAAAAGAAAACAGTACTTTGTCGTATGACAGTGCTGTGCAAATAATGACATGCCTAAAACAGGTATGACAAGTTGAAAGTGGGTTTTATAATTTACCAATTAAAAGTATTAACATATGAGTAATGACTAAATAATGACACCGGATCATAGTAACTGTTTTGGACATACAAGGTTTCCACCTGACAGTGACAATCCTTTTCTAATCCAAGGCACTCAGTCACCGGCCTTGGCTTTATACTGCCCCTCTCCCCGATGATCGACAATAACGTTGCCGCCTGGGGGAATGCACTCCACTTTCCTTCCATCAGCGGTAAACATGAGGTCTATTTAACATAGCTGGCATGTAGGGGCAAACGTGCATCTCGCCGAGGCATGGGAGCCAGTCTGCCACAGCTTGCTGTGTTGCTCTAATGGCAGATTGAGCACAGCGTGATTGATTAACATGATCTGCTGTAGACAATGCCTGGGGCGAGGCTGCCTTATGAAAAAGCCCAGGTGTGGGCACGGCTTACTGACCGAGCCACTCAATCTCTTAACCAATTAGTAGTGCAGGGAGTGGTGAGGCAGAGGCAGTGAAGCAGTTTGCTGTGGCATCAGCCACATTGATTAAGAGCTCTGTCAAGGGCTCTAAAAGTCGGTCAAACCAGGGTACTGAGTCTGAGGGAGAAAATTATGCCTTTCGACTAGATGACATCAGTGGAAGGTTTAGGGTTTTTTCTTTACTTTATTTCTTCAGCATTTTTCTGGTTTATTTCTTGGATAGGAGAATGTACAGACATCCAAGACAAAAACAAAAACTATTGTCACTCACATGGAGCACATGGTCTGTCTGTTCACCAACTGGCTGAGCCACCAGGTGCCCCAGAGAGGGTATTTAACTGTCACAAGTGTCACATACTGTCAGTGACAATATGTGAACTGCATTAAACATAAAGTGAATGTTCCAAGCCATGGTCAAACTCTAAACTGTACTTGCCTTAGTCCTCATGATTTCACGGATGGTGCTGTCAAACTCACGGGAGTTGTTGAAGTCAACGGTGACAACGTGTGGCCTGCCGATGTACTGTTCTGCATACGGATGCTGAGAGGACACCTGAGGAGAGTGAATAGGATACAGTTTGTACAACCTAAACCACCCCAAGACACAACCATGACCACAGGTGCGGTCAAAGTCAGATGACCAAAGTCGTCTCAGTACATCTTTATTATGCTTATTATATAAGTAGTGGCTCCTGAACATAACATATCCACTAGTTTGCATACATATCCGTGTGAAGTAGCGGTACTGAAGGTGTGGCCGGACCAACAAATACAAACAGAATGAACAGGCTAATGAGAAAGGCTGGCTAGACTGGATGGGGTGGAGGAGGTGGCAATGGTGGGAATGGTGAGGAAGCTGGAAGCTATCATGGTCAACCGCTCTCTCCCTTCCACGAGGTGATAATGGGGCAAATGAGCAAGAGGGGAAATAACATAATCAATTATCTATTGTTACTCCACTGGGGGAGAATGAATACTTCCTCCACTGGAGTAACAATATATAGGTAGCCTACCCATGAACCTGTACAATGAGGCCCATTGTCGCTCTACTCTGTAAATAAACCAATAACTGTAACTTCCACTCTGCATGACGACAATACGCACGCACGCACGCTATCATCATCCTGACTACTAATTGAAGCCGAGGCCGAATTGGCCCGAATCGCATGAAAGAAGCCTCACAGCACATGGTTGGTTCTACAGACTCCAAATTTACGCAGATAGCTCAGATCTTTGCCTACGTTCTTAGCTAGGCCTCAACCCGACCCGATGCGCGGTTTTCCGGGACCGGTGCGCAAGGTTCGGAATCTCCTTATGCGGAGCTGATGTCTGACAATTGAAGCCGAGGCCAAATTGGCCCGAATCGCATGACCCGACCCGATACGCGGTTTTCCGGAACCGGCACGCGCGCTCCCCGCCGCAGTGGGGAGTGCAGTGCCCGGCCTCGACCTACCCGATACACAGTTTTTCAGAACAGGCGCGAAAGTCTTTGCCTATGTCTTCTTTTGTGTATCATCATCCTTGATGATTGGTTGATGACATTTTATTTCACAAGATTTCTTGTGCCTACGTTCTTAGCTATTTCCCCTGTCATTACTGTACTTGCATGATGTACAGTTGTACAAAACATTTTTTTCCAACCAATATGCCTATAAAGGGGGACAAGGACAGAGATACAGATCTCCATATATGGGCACACATCCGTTTTACATCACACTGACATCACACAAACTTGCAAACGTGACTATTGATGACATCAGTATCTCCATATATGGGCATAAAGGTCATTGTATGATGTCATCATAGACGTTTCACATAAATGGCCATTTATGGAAAGAACACTAGGGACCTCATGAGGTTGCCAGTGTCAAAATGGCCACGTCCGTCTCAAAATGGCCACGTCTCGTTAAAAACAATTATGACTGATAATATGTGACTTGTGACAAATGTGACCAAACGTCAATGAAACAAGGTGAGCCAAGTGCTTCGGAGTTTAGCATGCGTGGTATCTCCAGTCTTGTCGTGTTTGAGGTGCTAGAAGTTAATAGGATTACATCAGCAAGGGGTCCCATCAGGAAGTTCTTCTCGCACACTCAGAGCCAAGGAACGCAGTTAAAAAGCCTTTATTGGACACTTAGGGCTATTACATATTAAAACAATAAAAAGCCAATAAAGCTGACCGGTTTTGACACAAAAGGTGTCTTCTTCAGGGCGTGGCTATCTGACCAAACGTCAAATGGTGGTACACAACTACACGTACCCATAATTGAGAAACATTGTTTTAACACTTCAACAAACAACAATTAGCGCGGTCCATTGTTCTGAAAAGACAGCGAAGAGATCCACATAGAGCCACTTATAGAGGCAAATATACAGTATATATATTTGTTTGGTTGTTGTCTCTGCCAGGCTGGATGGTCGAAGAACGGACAGCCAAAGGCTGGAGACTATGTTTCCTCCCCTGCCTGTCTATTTCAGTGTCTGTCTGTCCATCTGTGTGTATCTCATCATCTGCACCGATCGGCATGAAACTTTGCAAGCACACTCCCAGCAGGCCAAGGAAGAACCTCTGCTCCAAATAGTTCAAATCAGAAAAGAGTTTCTATTTCTTTAAACTAATTATCCAAAATCAGCAAATTTTTCAGTATAACAGATAAATTGATGAAAAAGGCAAAATTTCAAACATCCAAAGATGAAATAATATACCAACAGCGATGATATGCAGTCACTCAGAAAGGCAACACAGCTGTTCTTCCTCTGAGCAAACTTCTCCATGACTTTGCGGATGAAGTCACGTAGGTACTGAATCGGCGGGCTTTCGAAGGACAACATTGACATTGAGTCGCGGCTGTCCCCTGGTATTGCGAGTTAAGGTTTTTATCCTCTTCAAGATGGAAAAGTTCCTCTCTGCCTGAGATATTCTTATAAGAATTATGATAATCTTCAGCAGAGTGGCGATCTCAGCAAAAACCTCGTTTAAATTGTTCTTGTGGATGGATGGATGGAAACAGAGACAGGCTAGTCTTACCAATCAGTGTAGAGAGACAGAGGTCAGCTCAGACTTCCACAATTCCTACAGGCCATAGTGTCACAGCAAAGTCACGCTCAGATGCAGGAAGTGACAGGATAAATTGTGGGAAGAGCAAGCTGTCAAGAAGCTTTGCAGGGATCAGGCGGTCACTCTGTGAAAACATCAGTCTGTTCCACCTGGGAAATGACTGTGTCACATATCTCCTGCACCACTGCCGCTGTGTTTACTTGTAGGCCTGGCTCGTATTCTCTATTAGGAGTGGTGGGGGCAGATTCATCAGTTTACCACATATTCTGGACATTACCTTGACACGGGTGAGCATACTGCTGATCCCAGGTGCATCGATGCTCCATTTTATTTTTTTGCAGTATTTGCAGTATAAAACATTCATGTCTGGCACAAGCAAGGAAAATAACTCCAGCAGCTGCAGAAAGGCTTTGTCCCAGAGTTTATTTGACAGGCTGTATGCCTCACTTATGGTGACCTCCTCCCATCCTGGTTGTGTGTGTATGACCTCTACACTGGAGCAGTGCAGCACGGTTCTCCCAAAACTGCACAGACGATTCTACTTTTAAAGTTCCATAGCACCGTTGTGGCCTTGGAATGCATGTGTGTTTCCTCTGCAAGGTCCCTGACATGTTTGAACAGATAACGGTGGAAAACACCTTTTAGGACATTCATCCTTGCTGAACAAAGTTGCTGCAAGGTCAGTTTCAGCTGGTGTGTGTAGCAGTGAACAAGCTGGGAATGAGGATATGTCTCTTTCATTAGGGTCTGTACCCCACGGACATTCACACTCACTACAGCCGCACCATCATACGTCTGAGCAATCAGCTTGTCTCCCAGCTTCAGCGGTTCCAGCACAGCCTTGATGCTATTACAGACTACAGAGGCCGAGTCTAGTTTCATCTTTGACTTCAACAAACTCCACAAACCTTTCAGTCATTGTGTTGCCAGGCAACATGTACTGTATTGCAGCACAAAGTGTCATTTGTGATCTACAAGCCTGCATGGTAACAAATGAACAGTTTTGTTTTCTACAGAGCTGGATGTCCCTTTGAAGACGGGACGAGTGTCATATAGTGCCTCTGAAGCCTCGAATGTCGCCCTCACATACAGTAGATGCATCTGAATTTTTATATTACTATTCTTCTTCCTTTTGCTGTTTCCCCGGGGCGCTGTTTCACATTTTCCACTCAGTTTAATACATGTTATCATCCGACTGATCACATACCTCTTCTCCTCTACCTGTTTGTTATGCACTGTTAATTTGGACAGCTATGTTTGCTCTTCCCAGTTCGCCCAATTTCCCATAATTTTCCAGTCGACTCCCACTGCTCTCATGCTTTGCAATCCTCTCAGATGTTTTCAAGTCTTTGTAACCCATCCTCCACCAAGTGCTGTACCATCTCCATCAAACTGTAGACATGGTAAACAGAAGAGTGCCTTCTTTTGAATTCTAACCGTTAGCCACTTTTCCTTTGGAAACCAGATCACTCTTACACTGTACTACACACTGTATTCATCTACTCTGTTTGAAAACTAACTCACATCAGAGCACTTTATGATGTCAAAACCAGTGAATGCTTTGCTCTGAAACCAGAGCAGATTTTCAGAGTGTATTTCTGAACGCACCAGGTATGTAAACACGCTGTTAACTGTACTATAATATTACCCACTTAAACCCCATATGGTTGACACGAGACCCTCAGGCCTCTAAAGTCTATTCTGGGGTATTTTCCATTTTCTCTTATTGTGGGGAAAGCTTTAGTTGAAAATAGACGATCGACAAGTGATGGGAGCTTGTTGATTTGCTATACGGATGCTAGGGTTTATAACAATGCTACAGAAGAATTGATGCTCTAAAGGCATCAATGTAGAAAGATTGACAAGGTTATTGACAAAGGATACTTGGAAACAGCGACACATACTGTAGTGACCTTCTCATTCCCAGGTGGCCTTTCTACCCTCTGGGTCAATAAACATGAACTACAATCACATCACAAACACAAATGATTATGCCATTTAGAAAGATGATGTTATATGCATAGATAATAGATTATAGCAGACAATGTAATAATAACATATTTTTTTACACAGTTCTTTCTGGTTCCCATAATGACAAGCCAGCATTGCACGATGCAGCGTACAAACAGTCACAATGTAAAAGAAATCACACCAGTGCGAGGGGAGCGGTGCAAACATGACACACGTGCATATCTCCTTGTATGGGCTGTTCTGTCCATGACATCTGTTACTTAACCGATTAAGTGCCATTCCCGAGAATACTCGTGAAATCTACTCGAGTATCTCGAGTGCCAAAAGTAATATATATCTGTAACGGCGGTTATATTACCGGATACAATGGCGGAATGTCCCGAGCCGATCTCCGTCTCTGATTTATCTTCATCACGGATCCACGAGCACAAAATAGTAATCCCATAACATTGAGGCAGACGGGGGATCTCATCTTTAATGTCCATTATCTCAAAACTACACTTTAGAAGCGAAGATGGCAATAGATGCTCGCTTATAAAACACATGTTGAAAAGCACATCCGAGCCGCCATGACACCACGTAAACAATGATCGATTCCGGTGAAGGACGCGATGACGTCAGACCGGAAGTGTTTACGCTGTGGACTTCTGGCCTTCAAAATAAGACAACGGGAGTGAATGCAGCCTGAGGGTGGCATCGTGGACATTTTAATCCGTTAATTTCAGGGGCTCGGAATTGGTTAAAGTGTATGAGCACTACATGTTGGCTAATACATTTTGGCTATCCATACATGGAGATCCGTACTACATTTTGGCTAATACATTTTGGCTATCCATACATGGAGATCCGTACTAATACATTTTGGCTATCCATACATGGAGATCTGTACTACATTTTGGCCAATACATTTTGGCTATCCATACATGGCGATACGTACTAATACATTTTGGCTATTCATACATGGAGATCCGTACCAATACATTTTGGCTATCCATACATGGAGATCCGTACTACATTTTGGCTAATACATTTTTGCTATCCATACATGGAGATACATACTAATACACACAATTGAAAAGTAGGAGCAGTTTGCACCACTCAAAAAATGGTTGTGTTTAGGCATTAAGCTGGAGATGGTTATGTTTAGGTATGGTATGGTTAAGGCCGGTCAGCCAATAAGATGGTGTGACCTCAAACTTCCATATTTGGGGCCTTTAGAAATTAAAAGTACCATACTTTAGGAGCCACAACCTACTGTATACTGTAAATGACGGGTTGCTTGCTACTGTATATTATTTTGTACAAACATCCCAAAATGATGTAGGCAAGCATTCAGCTGAGGACAGACAAGCAGATAAATCAATCAGGCTAGTTCATTAAATGGCAATAAAAGAGTATATCATTGGTTGTTGACTCCCTAGAATATACCATGCCTGAGGCTTCCATGATCAAACATTATTATTAGAGTGTCCTGCCTCTAGTCCAAGGGTCTTCAACAGGGGGTCCAGGACGCCTAGGCGGTCCTTAGAGTTACTACAGGGAGTCCTCCAAATCTTCCAAACTTTTTTATATTAACCCATTCAGGCCGGGTACACATTTTTTCATTGGTCACACCAGTGCGCCTGACATTTAACAGGTCTGTCTATGTGTATGTGTGTTTTTTCGACCTGCAAAAAGACCTGCCCCTACTCTACCTCAGAGTGGCTCTGACCCCGATATTCTTCTTCTCTTAGGCCACGGCTATACGAATATGGATCTCCGTCTTCCATCTCCGTCTTCACGTGGCTGCAAGCCCCAATCGCACAACCAAATGTGCGATCCGAAAAAGATCCATATCCATGTAGCCATATCGCAGCATCCCTAATGTGTGCAGAGTGAAACTGCACCCTGCACTCCTCCCCGAGTGACATCGCAACTATAAAACATGCCAGTAATTAAAAAATGCAGAGAACTATTGATTAATTCATTGTTTGTTTGTTTTCTTGTTTTGTTTTTAATCAAGGATGCAGAGGTGGCTGTTTTAGCTGTCTTGGGACCTGAAAGGCCAAGGTGAGTCCTGTTTAGTTTATTTATTTTTTGATCATCCTCACAGTACAAAATACATCAGCAAAATCATATCATACATCAACAACATACATATATATGTATATTTTTTGTACTGTTTTGGTGAGCAAAGGGAGTAGGCTGAAGCTTAGAACTTGTAAGTGCCTATCCTACGAATATACACATAATTACAGACGATTCAAACAAACAGAAAATAACAAAGACAAAACAAAAAACTAAACAAACAACCAAAATAGGTTGCCAAAACAAAGATATCCCTGTAACCAGAATGATGCTAGTCTACACCTTTTCCCCTCCATGGAGTTATATAGTGTATTTAATAATAAAAATAAAAATATTATTATCTTCATCATTATAAATGTCAATATCATCATTTATTAAACTAGAAGCGTCTAGTCGGCGACCTGGCCAACTCGGAACAATGTAAATGGGGAATGAATGCCCCGCCCTTTAATGCAAACCCCATTATACCTGTTTTCATAGGACCCGTTTTGACCATCTGTCTGCCTGGGCATAAATGGCCATATATGGAGATATCTGTATCTGTCTGTCTGTCGGCGTCCATTTTATGTCCATATATGGAGATCACTGCAGTTATAGTTCTGGGTCCATTTTATGCCCATATATGCCCATATATGGAGATATCTGTCTATCTGCGTCCATTTTATGACCATATATGGAGATCTCTGTATCTGTCTGTCTGTGTCCATTTTATGCCCGTATATGGAGATCTTTGTGATTCTGCGTCCATTGTATGCCCATATATGCCATATATGGAGATATCTGTTTATCTGCGTCCATTTTATGCCCATATATGAGATCTCTGTCGCTTTTTCAAACAGATGGTCAAAACGGGTCCTATGACAACAGGTATAATGGGGTTTGCATTAAAGGGGGAACCGGCACTGTGTCTGCAACACAGAGGCACGGAGGCATAGACAGATACAGAGATCTTGTTATGGAAATATTAGAAGTTTGCTTCTTCAAGTTTAGTTGCTGTGGGACAAATGCTATTACATATGCGTAAGCATCTCTGGCCCTGGCTAGGGGGTCCGACACCTACCTCTTTTGTGCTTACATCCTCAGCATTGAATGAATACTGTATGGAAAAGACATGCCACACCTATTGTTTGTTGGCAAGGGGACCTCCTGGGTTTTAGTTTGAGAGAAGGGTATAAAGACACCAACAAATGAGAGGAGAGGGACTTCTGTTGGGAGAGGTGAAGGACTTACCCAGGCCGTGGGCCGTTAGGGCAGACAAGGCTGAAGCCTTGTAATGGAATATGCTGTATATGCTAACTTGCTATGCCTCTAAATAAAACTGGACATTTCATCTTCATCTTCATCTGGACAATATATTTCTTCCCATAACAATTTGGCACCCCAGATGGGATTGGATTACTCTGTTTGGAGCAGATAACTCCTTTCAAAGAACCCAAGGAAGGAACAAATCTTTCTACTGATTTTTGGAGGACATGGTTTGAGAAGATGGAAGACATGAAGGTGAAGTAGGTGTTTTTTGCAATCATATTTGAGAGGACAATGGGGGGCAAGTTGAGTAATAAGAGTAAAAAGGGGAGATTTGAAGAGGAACAAAAGAGACGGAAACAGATCGAAGCCACAGTACTGTCTCTCCAGAAAAAGCTGAGTAGAACCCTGGGGAAACTTGTCACAGCCCTACAAAAGCTAGACATCCACACAACTGCAAGCTGTGATGACTCCAGCCTGGAGGAAAGAGACGTACGTATACACTGATATACTTATGACCTGGGGGAGATGGAGCTGGAGGATTTTTCTGACCATCCTGACCCACCACACGATGACATAACTTGCAGCCAAAGTGTGTCTGACCATCCTGAACCCCCACACGAGGACATAACTTGCAGCCAAGGTGTGCCACATCATGAGACATTTCCGCTGATTCTACACCCACATCCTCCTGCCGACGTTTTAGAGGAAATCTGTGATGTTGACTCTGAAACAGTCCAGGTGCAACGCGACTGGACTCAGGACGAATTGAATGACATTGTGAAAGAACTCCCAGATCCCACAGAAAATGCAGGACTTTGGTGTACGTCTGTGTTGGACTTGATAGAAATGTACCAGCCATCTGCAAAAGAGTTGGAATCAGTGTTTCGCAAAGTTTTCAAACTGAAATGGCCACACCTAAAAGGTGATTTTGATGCAAACGGACCAAGCAACGACATTGTAACTAGACAGTTACAGAACCCACATGGCCTCTTTTCCAGAATAAGGCAGGCCTACCCAGACCGTACAGATTGGAAAAAGATCCAGGGCCTTAAGCAGAATCTAAATGAAAGCTGTGACCACTACAGAGCAAGGATGGAGCAGTGTTTCAACAGGTATGCTGGCAAGACCCATGATAGTGTAGCATACAACGACTTGTTAAAGATTTCTTTAATTAATGGACTGTTGCCGTGCATTCATACATGCATCAGGACGTCATGCATAGGCCTGGACACTATGGAGTTAGACGCTGTTTGGTCCCACATAAAACATGCAGAGCGGCATTTGACAACACAGGACGAGAGTCCGAAGAAAAGGCTTGAAGCGGCACAACTCATGTATTATGAGCGACACGCCACAACACAGGAGCAAGTCTCGGCACAGATGACACTTTCCCAAAATGAACAGAATCTACAACGACTTCCGCAGAAACATGGAAGGCAAGGTGGATGGCGATTTCATCAAAGGCAGAAGCAAGACCTCGAGAGAAGAAGATGGAGGCTTTGCTACCGCTGTGGAAGTGTGGATCATGTCCGCCGCAACTGCCCACAAGGGAAATCGGAATATAATCACATGGGAGGTAAACAGCGCAGTTGTTTTCCATTCTAATCCAACAACAATACCAGACCAGTGCATTTTAATTTGCTATGAGCCATAAGGCCCATAGGGCAGGAGAATCACCCGTTTCTGTTGTTTGAAGCAACTTGATGAACACTCCCTGGACATGATGAACTAGTATACCACCTGGACACGGATGCTGCTAAGCAGGGGGGCATGGGGTCCCATTTTTTATTTTTACAATCTTTTGTATGACCCGTCCGGGGCTCAAAATCAAATCACAACCTCCCAATCTCAGAGCAGACATTCGAACTACAAGGGCACTGAGCAGGTATATTTTTTACAGTAAGTGTACTCTTTTGTTTTTTGTTTCAGATATGATTCTGACAAGTGACTTGAATGTCCAGAAATGGTAGCCCTACTGTATTTGTTCATTAATATTTTCACCATTAAGCGACCCTGTATTTACATCCATTATTGAGCTCCTCTGTTTTAAGACCGATTTATGCCTTTCTGGTAAACTATCTAGAACACACCAACAGGCATAATTGGGGGGTGGGGATGTGGTGAGAGGAGGGCATTTAATAGTACACAGTAAAAATGAGTGTTCATTTTAACTCTGAAAGAGTACAAAGGAAAACAAATGGAATGGATTATTTTGGTTTAGTATTAGTTTTATTTTTGACTTTATGATTTATTGCAGGGGTTTTCAACGTTTTAAGTGCAATGAGTACATGACATGAAGTTATACTTTCAAAACTAGTTCACCAAATTTAGTTGATACATTTGAGATTGGCCTGAAAGTTTTCCACAAGTGGTTTCATTTATATGACAGCTTCATATATTTGCTTCACAGCATGTTCTTTTCTTTACAAAAGAAGAGTAGATAGGCTGGCACCTAAAGGGGTTTCCACCTGTGAAAATCTCAAATCAAACGACACCTGTAGTTCTTTGACCAGGGTGTATTTTCAAAGGCCTTTCAGATTCAAATCAGACGTTGTTGCTCCACCAAAAGTGTGTGTGGGAACTGAGGAGGGTCCATGTTACACCAAAGTTTAAAATCTCAAGGCAGAAGCTTGTGACGCAATGTTTGTGAGCATGTGAGCTTGTAGATCTGCTATTTTAGCTATTTCGGTAATATACTCTCACTTACAGACACGCGTGTATGTAAGTGAGAGTGGGGGGAACATAGAATAAAAATTTAAATTGAAATGGAAATTGAAATTGAAATGATAGGGGAAGATAATTTCAAAATGTCTTGTGTGTTTCACGAGTAGAGTTTCTGGAGCATTAGGAATGAACAAACTGCAGATGTCCATTCATGATGTGTAGAGCTCTGAACGTGTGAACATACTTTATAGCTAAATGTAAGTGGTGACTTTGTAAATCTTCAGTAATATTTTAAGCTAAGGGTTGATTTATGTCTCTATGTTGTATGTTGTCAAAGGATCCATGTGAATATGTGAATATGAGGTTAAATGTACACTGTACAGTATTGTCTTTGTATACTTTCTTGGTGGTGGTTTTTCAACTGTGAGACACAGTGTGAAGGGGTACTTCGTAATCCCTGCACTTTAAGAGTCGGTTGTTCTGCCAAGCATGAACGGGTCATTTGTATCCCTGTGCTAAAAGATACAGTGTGAACGGGTACTTTGTAATCCCTGCACTAGAAGTTTATTAGTATGATAGGGTGTGCAATCCCAATACTTAAGAAAAACTAGTTTTGATGCATAGACATGGAAAAAGGCTGCCTTTTAAAATTAACACCTATAGAGGTGAAAGGAATTGCTTGGCTTGGTTAAAAAAAAACATCTGGACATAGATGTATGGAATTGTGGACTTTTAAGCCGTCTATTGCAGCTCTTGCATATGTGTGACAATTATGTTTTTCAGGTGAATCTTTTCATAACTGTATTGTGAGTTTAAGGGTGAATTAATTGTGTAAAATGTACATTTCTTTGGACTTTTTATTGATTACAGTCCAAATTCTGATTATTATTATAGTGAACTGCATTGCTTTCAGGGATTTTGACAGTCAAATATGTGGCCAGTATTTGACATTATCTCCTTAGAAACTGAATGTTGTTTTGTTTTCTATGTTCTATTTTTGTGTTCTTGGGGACTCTGTCTATCATGTTATTGTACATGGAAAAAAGAAAGAAAAAAAAACACTGTTTCATTTTTAATATACTGTATGCATACGTATTTGTTTGTAATATGAATGGTGGATGTTTGTGTATTCTCCATTATGTTTGAATTCTTTGTTATTGATTTTTATTTTCATATTTGCTGTAATGTCGACAACATTGTCAATATATTTCTGCAATATCGACAAAGTGTCGAAAGGTCGGAATGTTATGGAAATATTAGAAGTTTGCTTCTTCAAGTTTAGTTGCTGTGGGACAAATGCTATTTACATATGCGTAAGCATCTCTGGCCCTGGCTAGGGGGTCCGACACCTACCTCTTTTGTGCTTACATCCTCAGCATTGAATGAATACTGTATGGAAAAGACATGCCACACCTATTGTTTGTTGGCAAGGGGACCTCCTGGGTTTTAGTTTGAGAGAAGGGTATAAAGACACCAACAAATGAGAGGAGAGGGACTTCTGTTGGGAGAGGTGAAGGACTTACCCAGGCCGTGGGCCGTTAGGGCAGACAAGGCTGAAGCCTTGTAATGGAATATGCTGTATATGCTAACTTGCTATGCCTATAAAACTGGACATTTCATCTTCATCTTCATCTGGACAATATATTTCTTCCCATAACAATCTCCATAATGGGCATAAAGGGACACAGACAAACAGATGGAGGAGGAGACAAACTTAATGCAAACCCCATTATACCTGTTGTCATAGGACCCATTTTGACCATCTGTTTGCCTGTGTCCATTTATGCCCATATATGGAGATATCTGTATTTGTCTGTCTGCGTCCACTTTATGCCCATATATGGAGATCTTTGACCATCTGTTTGCCTGTGTCCATTTATGCCCATATATGGAGATATCTGTATCTGTCTGTCTGCATCCATTTTATGCCCATATATGGAGATCTATGCAGACACAGTGCCAGTTCCGGAAAATCCTGATGTCAGACATCAGAATCCGAACCTTTCGTGCTGGTTCCAGAAAATCGTGTATCGGGTCGGGTCGAGGCCGAGCACTGCACTACCTGCTGCGGTGGGGAACGCGCGTGCCGAATTTGAAATAGGGAATGAATGCCCCACCCTTTAATACAAACCCCATGAATGCCCCACCCTTTAATGCAAACCCCAATATACCTGTTGTCATAGGACCCGTTTTGACCATCTGTTTGTCTTTGTCCACTTATGCCCATATATGAAGATCTCTGCACACACAGTACCGGTTGCGGAAAACTCTGATGTCAGACATCAGTTCCGCATACGGGCATTCATTGTATTCCCATATATGGAGAACGCGCGTGCCGGTGGAACGAACGGTTCTCGAGATACGCGGATTACATACATAATACATACACACTCACAGAGATTGACGTGATGTCAGAGCCTTTTATGAAGTGATGTCACAATGAGTCAGCGCTTGCGCCGATTTCCTCCGGAACAGCCTGATGTCAACAATCAGCTCTGCATAAGGAGATTCCGAACGTTTTGCGCCGGTTCGGAAAAAACGTGCGTCGGGTCGGGGCCCGGCACTGCACTCCGCGCCGCGGCGGGGAACGCGCGTGCCGAATCTGAAGCCGGTGGGACGAACGGTTCTCGAGATACGCGGGGCACATACATACATACTCACAGAGATTTCTCGCATTTATTGTAAGACTAGAAGACTGTCCAAAGATGTCCAAAGTCTTGCTTGGGGGCCAATCTTGGCAAGAGAGAAGATTTTATAAGGCCTTTCCTTCCTAGAAATCTGTATATTTCATTGTATAGTATTTGTTTTTTCGTGACTTTTTCCACAGATGGCATGAGAACAAAAGATGATTTATTGGAGCATGAGTATATAATACAGTAATAGTAATGTGCATGCATGTAGGAAAAAAGGCTGAATTATTTTCATAGACGGCAACAGAAAGGCTGTGGCCGTCTAAACATAATTTTCAGTTATGTTTGTCTGATCTTTTATTCTGCTTATATTTAGAGACCTCTGTCACCTAAACAGGACCTTAGTAGATATTCTGTGTCTTTTTTTTGTCTTCTTCATCTGCATATTCTCCTGTAAGTCATGACCCATTTCTTCGTTATCATCATCATCATCATCATCATCATCTCATCTTCTTTCGTGTATCATCGTCCTTGATGATTGGTTGACAACATTGTATTTCACAAGATTTCTTGTTACTTAGGGGAGGCCATGGGGCTGGCTGTTGTCTTCCCCACTTGCTGACGTCGGCTTAGGCAGGGTTTGAACCACTCACCTTCCGCACAAAGCCTAACCATCTTCTATGGTTAGGCACTGTTGCCACTTGCCAGGCAGACAGATGGTCAAAACGGGTCCTATTTTTTCTTCTGGTAGTCATGGTTGCCAGTTCCCACCTGATGTCATGTGGGAGTTCAGACTCATCCAGACCATGCTGAGTGACTGCTAGCTTGCATAACGTCTTCAGGCTGGGGTTTAAGTCTAGGATGTACAGGTCACCAGAAATGAGGTTGTTGTTGTATCCTCCATGGATGATAATAAGATCTCCCACCATGCAACACGTCCCATACATCCTACAGGGTCCTTTCCACTTGGGCTCAACCTGCTTCCAGGAATAGGTCTCTGGACTGAATTTCCACAGATCATTGAAGTACTTCTTTGTGTGCTTCACGCCACCAAATACGTACAGCTCTCCATTGTAGGCAAAGGCTGAATGACCGTAACGTTCTTCTGGGAGAAGGTGTCCAGAAGGCATGCTCAGCCAGCAGTTGGTCTCTGTGTCAAACACTCTGGTGTTGTTGAAGTAGCCGCCCCCATAGCCTCCAAATACAAACATCTTTGTCCCCATGATGGTGGCAGAGTGACCGTATGAAGCAGGCGGTTGAGTTCCTCTGGTGTTAATTGAAGTCCAGACCATTATGTTGGTGTCCAACTTGTACATGTCATACCTACATATGTTGTATATGTCGTATCCTCCATACACAAGCATGATCTTCTCCAGGACACAGGCCGAGTGCCAATACCTTGCTTCTGGAATAGACCCAGAGACATTGGGTTTGAACCAGCTGTGGGTGTCGACATCAAAGGCATAAACATTGCAGTAAGGAAACCCTCCCCAGATGTAGGCAATTTCTTCTACCAGCACAGCTGTGTGGCCACAGAGCCTGGAGGGAACCTCAATGGGACCTTGTCCTCTTCCATTCACTGGGGGCAACTTCCTCCAACGCAAAGACACTGTGTTGAAGATGTGGACATCAATCTGACCTCCCTCTTTCAGGTAGATGTATCCTCCAAATGAGTACAGCTTGTGTCCGACTAACACAGCAGCATGGTGGGACTCCTTAGGTCCTCCTTTCAGTATGGTCCAGTGAATCATTTCACGCAACACTGTGAATCCGTTCAACTAATTTATAATAGGGCTTGTTAGAAGGTAGTTCAATAGGCTCCCAGAAGTTCCTGAATGGTGTTGTGTTTGAAAATACAGCATTTAAAAGGACAATTATATCTGGCGTGATGACAACATTATATGACATATTAGCTAATGACGTTATTCAATCTCAATGGTGATTCAAGCTAAATCTATAATCAGAATGTCGTCAATACTATGACACCAGTGCTATGGGGCGGCATAGCTCAGGGGTAGAGAAACTGTTATTAGAGCATGAAGGATTCCCGAAGGGTTCCCAGTTCGAATCCGGGCTCCCCCTGAGTTAATGCCAAAGAGTCCTTGAGCAAGACTCTGAACCCCTAATTGCTCCCGGTTAGTAGGCCTTGCATAATGTCCTCCGCCACCGGTGTATGAATGTGTGAGTGAATGTAATGCACAATCTATGTAAAGCCCCTTGGATAAAAGCGCTATATGAATGCACCATTTACCATTTACAAGAAGCTCCGGGCGGCCCATCGTCTAGTCGGCGACCTGGCCAACTACGATGTAAATAGGGAATGAATGCCCCGCCCTTTAATGCAAACCCGTTTTGACCATCTGTTTGCCTGTGTCCATTTATGCCCATATATGGAGATATCTGTGGCTGTCTGTCTGTCGGCGTCCATTTTATGTCCATATATGGAGATCACTGCAGATATTGTTCTGGGTCCATTTTATGCCCATATATGGAGATATCTGTCTATCTGCGTCCATTTTATGCCGCAGATAGTGTCCCTTCAGATAGGACCCGTTTTGACCATCTGTTTGCCTGTGTCCATTTCTGCCCATATATGGAGATATCTGTCTGTCTGCGTCCACTTTATGCCCATATATGGAGATATTTGACCATCTGTTTGCCTGTGTCCATTTATGCCCATATATGTAGATATCTGTATCTGTCTGTCTGCATTCACTTTATGCCCATATATGGAGATCTATGCAGACACAGTGCCAGTTCCGGAAAATCCTGATGTCAGACATCAGAATCCGAACCTTTCATGCTGGTTCCAGAAAATCGTGTATCGGGTCGGGTCGAGGCCGAGCACTGCACTACCTGCTGCGGTGAGGAACGCGCGTGCCGAATTTGAACCCCAATATACCTGTTGTCATAGGACCCGTTTTGACCACCTGTTTGCCTTTGTCCCCTCATGCCCATATGGAGATCTCTGCACACACAGTACCGGTTGCGGAATACTCTGATGTCAGACATCAGTTCCGCATACGGGCATTCATTTTATGCCCATATATGGAGAACGCGTGTGCCGGTGGGAAGAACGGTTTCGAGATTGTAAGATGGTCCTTCACGTCCCCACCATTAACCACCAATATCACCATATCTGCCATTACTCTATCATCATGAATCTAACCACCTTACTTTATGTATTAGAATTGTATTTTGCAAGAATATTATGTTTGAGACGTTTTTTTAAATTGTAAGATATTAACACTATGCTTGACCTCCTCAGTCAAGCCATTCCAGATTTTAACTCCACAAACGGATATGCACATACTCTTCCGAGTGGTAAAAGCACAGCTCTGTTTTAAATTAAGTTCCCATCTCAAATCATAACCCCCTTCCCTATCCCTGAACATTTGGAGAATGTTCCTAGGAAGCAATTTATTCCTTACCTTAAACATAAATAGAGCTGTTCTATATTCAATTAAATCACATAGCTTCATTAAAGACGACCCTAGGAACAGTTCATTTGTATGGTCATAATAGCCAACCTTATGTACTATTCTTATGGCTCTTTTTTGGGCTATAACTAACGGCTGTAGGTTACTTTGATATGTATTTCCCCACACCTCTAGACAATAAGACAGATATGGTAATATTAGAGTGTTATACAATGTTAACAATGACTTATAATTTAACACCTCCCTAGTTTTGCCAAGGACACCCACACTTCTTGCCACTTTAGACCGGACATACTTTATATGAGGTTTCCAGCTGAATTTATGGTCTATGATCACCCCCAAGAAAATGTTCTCGTATACTCTTTCTAATTTTACATTATTAATCTTTAGCTCAACCGGTGTATCCAATTGTATTTTTTTATAACCAAAGATCATGAATTTAGTTTTTTTAAGGTTAAGTGATAATTTATTTATATCAAACCACAGTTTTAGTTTGTCCAGTTCCTCTGAGACCTCCTCTAATAGCTGCTGGAGGTTCTCCCTAGCGCAAAAGATGTTAGTGTCATCAGCAAAAATAACGTATTTAAAGATATTAGAGACCTTACAGATGTCATTTATATATAATATAAACAATTTAGGACCTAACATGGAGCCTTGTGGCACCCCACAGGTGATGAGTGAGCTGGCTGACTTATACTCACCCATCTGAACATACTGTTGTCTGTTTTCTATGTAACTTCTAATCCAATTAAGTCCTACCCCTCTAATACCATATCTTTCTATTTTATTTAATAAAATATCGTAATTAATTGTATCAAAGGCTTTCTTTAGATCATATTTGTTATCATCGATTGATGAGGTCAGTTCTTCAATTAATTCCATTAATGCCATAGAGGTTGACCGACCCGCTCTAAATCCATACTGACTATCTATTAATATATTATGTTTATCTATGAAGTTGTCCAACCGTGCAGCAAATATTTTTTCCAGCACTTTAGAGAACTGTGACAGTAATGAAATTGGCCTGTAATTAGTAAATTGATGTTTGTCCCCGGCTTTGTAAACAGGGATTACCTTGGCTGTTTTCATTTGATTGGGGAAGGTGCCCGTTTTTAGAGAAACATTACATATGTGAGTTAAAGGGTCAGCCACCTCATAAATAACCTTTTTTATAAGAGCCATATCGATATCATTACCATCTGTAGATTTTTTATTGCTGAATTTGTGGACAATATCAATGATTTTCATTTTATCAGTACTTTTTAGGAAAATTGAGTGTGGATTCCTTTCATGTGTAAACTGAGCAACACCACCCCCTATGGGAGGGTTAATTTCATTAGCCAGATTAGGCCCCACACTCACAAAGAATGAATTCACTAGTTTGCAAATCCCGCCCCATTCTGCCCTGTTACTATGATGGGACATTTGACCCTGGGCAGATTGTTTTTATAGTGGCAGTGAATGGTATTTTTTTTTTTTCATAGCCTCATTACAGCTATATAAAGTACCAAAGGAAAAACATCTAGGTGATATTAATAAAAAGGGAAGACAAAGGTACAGTAGTTACATTGCAAAACAGGGGGTTTCCCCGAAAATATAAGTTTTAATTTGTTTAATCCCAGTGGGACAGAATCACCCATTGCAGATTCTTTTATAGTGGCAGTGAATGGGATTTTTTATTGTTTTCATAGCCTCATTACAGCTATATAAAGTACCAAAAAAACACATCTACGTGATATTAATAAAAAGGGAAGAAAAAGGTACAGTAATTACATAGCAAAACAGTAGTTTTCCCCCAAAAATATATGTTTTAATTAGTTTAATCCTCTGGATCAGAGATAGAATAGAAATAGAAAGCGAAAGCGCATTGCATCTTGGGTAGGAAGAGGACAGGCAGATTATAGTTCTCCTCACATAATAGGCTGGCTTTTCGTAATTCTGCCCATTTAAATTATATGTACCCAATCGTGACTCTTAGACCATTGATAAGGTCCATGTGAACTAGTTTGTTGAAGCTTATTCGTTATGATGAGCGAGATCGCTTGCCGTCGCTATCACGTCCCGCGGCCATACCGGGCGAACTCCGTGTCGCGCAGTGCGGACAGTTGTTGAAAGGCACATTCAACATTCTCCACTGCACAAACTCCACCCCCGATAGCAAAAAGTGAATGTTTTTTTCTGGTTGGCCAGTCAGGGAGTCTCAGGGACCAATCAGAAGGCTGACAAACGGTGAATTAAACCCCTCTACGACCTCATGCATGTTAGTAATTGTTCTGTTGTTTTCAATAATATGAGCAATGTGGTTGGAGTTGGTTCCCTTTCTTATTAATTTATTTAAAACATTCCATGTGCCCTTGATATTACTTTTATTTTTTTCCAATAGTTTATTATAATAATCTTTCTTACTTCATTCAGGCCGGGTACACATTTTAGTGTATGGGAGGGGCTTACAATACATGTACAGTATGTAGCAACATATTTGTTTTTGTATTCTAATTTCTGATTTGGGCCTAACTATAGGTTAGGCCTAAATGGGTTAACAACTTGAACCCTTGTGTCCATATTCTGACAACTGTAGCCAAAAATAGCGGATCTACAAGCTCACAACGCCTCGCAGCAAAGAGGTTTGGTGTAGAGGGGAAAAGGCGCAAACTAAAAGGTCAAGTTTATTAGGTCATGACGGCTCAAGTGGTTCAATATCTGAAAACACAAATTGACATGAATCACTGATGTGTGTCAAACGATGAAACTATATGGAATCTATGAAAAGGTTGTGGGGGTCCCTGCTTCATCTCTCTCTCAACTAAGGGGTCCTTGGCCTGAAAACGTCGAAGACCCCTGCTTTAGTCTATGAAGTTCATGTGAGTGATCGGTACCTTTCTGGAGGTGGGCTTCCCCCTGAAGAACTCGTGGTTCAGAGAGCTGTGGGAGGGGTTGAACTTGGGCTGCAGGAAGATGCAGCCATTGGCTATGGCCTCCAGAGGCGCAGGGCCTTCGTACGGGAAGCCAAAACCAATGAAGAGCTGCAAGAGGAGAAGAAAGATGGCAATGAACTCTGAAACCGTTTTTAATAGTATTTTTAGAACATTATGAATGAGTGAAAATAGCCGATCTACATTGTGAGCTTGCCTTGTAGATGTGTATTTTCACTCCTTTTGTGCGACACTCTTGTATTACAAATAAACTTAAAGTAAATAAATTATGGAGATACAAGGTTTGTGCCTGACGGCAACAACATTGTAGTTGCATCGAGTGTACTGTAGGGATGGGAGTGGGACGCTTAGTGATATCATCGTTTATCGTGATAAAAAAAACACTCACAATAATCGTATCGTGGAGATTTAATTTATCGTGATATCGTCCTCCGTCATGCACTGGGATCAATTCAACTTTTATTTGACGAGCTGCATATCCGGTACCACATAAACCCCCTTTTACCCATAATTGGTAAAAGGTATTTATAATATACGTACTCGATACAGTCTTTTTTCACTCTCTATCAAATGTCGCGTTGCGACGTGTTGTGAGCTTGTAGATCTGCTATTTTTGGGCAAATGTTCTGCCCCAGGATAATGGATTTTGATTATTGCTTTAATATCGTCACAATTTCTTTTGTCACAATAATCAAGATATGAAATTTTCATATGATCCCATCCCTAAGTAACACACTCACTGAGCTTAGCTCCATCTGGTTTTCCTTGAAATGCTTGCATGAGCAGAATGAGATGCACCGCAGTCCTGAGACCATGTGTAAAATGATCAGCAATCCAGCTGCTAAGCTGACCTTACCAGAGTGAAATAGAGAGTTTGGGCCCAGTACCACCAGTTTATTTCCCATTAACTTGAGAATGTTTGGTTTCAGAGGTTTGACACAGCAGTGGAACTGATACTGTTGGCACTGATGAAGGACTAAAAATGTGGTATTAAATTAAACGACCCTGTCCACCAAAAGAACACTGGCTTTTATGCATGTCATATATTTCTGTCTGTGCGCGCTCTCCAGTGTATGTGATTCTTCAAATAAAGGGGAGGAGGGCTGACATATTTGTTTGTCATTAATCAAACTGTCAGTGGAATATTGCACACACACCCATACTGTACGGAACACTACATCGATTGCGATTATGTATTTATCATCATTAGGATTGTGTTGCCTGCATGAAACTCTCGAGTAAACACTGCACTGGGTAGTTATGGGATGAGTCAGTGTCCCGTCCTAATTATATTATGGCACTTGATTTGATATATCAGTCTTGATTTATTTTTATAACAATCGCCTTGGACTGGACTGGTCTTCATGGAGCGTCACAAGGGGGGGAAAGATGGGACTGAGTTACTAGGGCCCAAGGTGGAGGGGCCTTGATTATTTTATACTTGCCGAGTGCCGCGAGGGTCCTTCACATTTGTTCTGAGCACCACTGACATAGAAACATGTTTTCTTTTTTTCAAAAACCTTCGAAGGATTTAAAATATTCAAAGACTTGCACAAATGTTCTCGCAGCGCGGCACTCGGTGCCACGCTGTGAGCTTGTATAGTTAGTTGTGCTTGTACAGTTAAAGCACAAAATAATGCGTAATAATGCGTTCCCAGTTCCCCCTAAGAAGAACATTCATGCAGTGAATCCTTGTACCCAGGCAGGGCCCCGAATTTGGTGCGACACCCCTGCTGGTCTTAACTACACCAAATTGTTAAAAATGAGCACACAACAGACAAAGCTCCATATTATTACCTTAGCTTTCCTGAGGAGTTGCTGAAGCTCCTGTTGAGGTAGCAGGCCGTGGTTCTTGACAAAAGCAGGCACCTCTGGGGGGCGCTGTGCCTCATAGTAGACAGTCCCATGGATCTCCATGTAGCGGTGCAGAATGGCCAAGAACTTTTCTTTACCCTGCGCAGACACAGCAACACTACTAGATGTACTGCTTCTCAACAGACTGACTCATAAACAGGTGTTCTATCACACTTCAAGCATCGTTTTAAATCTGTGACGTTGCATAAAGCCGAAATGACATGTTTCACTTGGCAGCATGGTCGGACATCCTATCTGAGAAAGCAAGCCCCCCCTCCTTCCCCCAATATCTGCTTTTGAATGACCATTATGGAAGCTGTCTTCGGAAAGGCCAAATCCTCATAACGGCCAGCCCTCTCACCCACCAGAGATTATAGGCTTCAGAGCCGTAGCCACAGTAATATGTCACTGTCACTTTCCACAGTGGGATGGCTAGCTGGCCCCTGTCGCACACAGAGAGACAAACTGATGTGACCAGTTAAAAGAAGTGATGTGAGTCATCTATTGTGAACAGCGGTACAGCATGAATTATTTACTCATGTTAGGACTTGAATAAATGCATAAATGTTCTCTGAACATTGCTCCCTCTTCTCATCTCGGGCCATGTTTTGGTGGAACTTTAGAGAGGGAATTAACTCTTCTATAGCAGAATCTTTGCTTTTTACTAAAGAACGGTCATACTGGAGGTGGATTCTTAAAAAGTATCCCGTCCAAAAATGCTTTGGTAATAGAGAAAACGAATAATGAATAACGAATAACGAATAACAGAGGGTGAATTATACATTTTGCCTCTAGACAATGACCTTGGCTTACTACAGTTATTGTATTATATATTGTGTTCTTCTACTATTATACTTGAATAATTATGTCTAACAGGTTATAATTTACAGTCTATGTTCAACGATCATCTTTTAGAGAACAAAGGTTAAAAAAAAGTTTAATGTGTGAGAAAGATGTACCAATGTAAAGAAAGTTTTGTTAAAGCAGACACTCCTCGTCGTGCATTACTCCAGTTTCATGCATCAACTCCAGTCTTTATGTGTTTACTCCAGGGGTAACAGTGTTATCGATCACAAATGGAAATGGCTCCAGCGGGCAGAGATGCCCCACGGCGCTGTGCAGTCCAGGAGCCTTCTGTTCGAGAACTGACTGTGCTTTTGAATGGACCTTACAATATTTATCATGATCATCCAGATGGAATAACTATTTCTGCAAGGGAGACAAGCGTCTGCGCCAAATGGAGAAAATCCAAAGTTAAGCCTATACACACAACTGAAGTGCTATATCTATTCTTCAGTGAAAGAAAGGTGTTCCTGCCGGCCAAAGGAGATTCACACAGTCTGTTTCACTGGATCGGATTCAAGATACAAGATGCAAATAAATTCAACAACTTGGCCCAAACAAATGACTTACTTGGAGCTGGGTGGATCCATCAACGATGCATCATGGGGCGATGAATGCAGAATAACAGAGAGGGGGGGGGGGGGGGGTAAAAAACAAGTATAAGACATTCTTTTCTCGATAGCATGCAGTGCAAAACTTCACAAGCTCAACCTTTTCAGGCCGCGACCCCCAAAATAATCATATTTTAACTGGGGACCGCCCACCCTGACGAGCACTAAGAGTGTAACAGTTCTATTGTGAAAATAGCCGATCTACATGCTCACAACGCCTCGCAAAACGCGAGGCATTGTGAGCATGTAGATCGGCTATTTTCACAATTTCTGTCTTGAATATTTCACAATTTGACAAAGGTTTAATTTGTCATTTTAGAGGTATTAAAAAGTCCTTAAAATGTCATTTTAGAAATGTGCAGATAACCTCTACACACTTAAACTTTATGTTGGTTTGTTTCCTGTTGAGAGAGAAAACAATGTTGCACATTAAGTTAATCATCTGGGGACCCCCCAAAATAATTTGTGGACCCCCCTGGGAGAGAGATCAACCACAATATAAAGCATTCTACCGTATAATAATGAGGTCAAGTATCATAATATTTCATAACTGCACATTTTTTTTTTTTTTTTGCAAAGATCTATAATTTTCATAGTTATACATCATAATAATTTTACAGTGATAAGTCACAACAATGAATGGTCATTCTGTGTTTTAACTAAAGTAATTATATTCCTATATTCCTAAATATAATTTATTTCAATTATGAGAATTATAATACATATTGTCATATTGTCTGTATTGCGATACTTGACCTTATAAGCATTATAAGTACGTATGAGTGCTTCTAAGTTCTAACTGTAATTATACAGTGTTGTAAGGAGATTATGATGCATTATGATCATGTTTATAATGCATTGTCGACGTGGGCTTCATAAAAAAGTGTTACCTGAACAGACAAGACAAGGGGATGGCGAAGTGTTGTTCATAGTCTGGACCCAAACACGTTTGGCATTTACATGGTTGTCTTTCAAGCCTACAAATGTTATATTGCACTTAAAGCAGCTCTGAGAGGAGGGCTTCAATAAAATGCAGGCAGTGAAAGAACAAAAGGCTCAGAAGGGAGTGAAGCAAACCTCGGGGCAGGCTGCCAGACACATCAAAGTTGAGAGGGAGATACCTTGCCAGCTGCTCAGGGGGGAAAACTTACTCCAAACAACAAAACAATTGCCAATTGCATGACCACTCTTATTCCTGCTGGACTGGCATGTTTGGCAGGAAATGTGACACCCAAATATTCATATTTCAGTGGGCAGCAGGTTGCACTTTATCAAACTGTCTCATAAACCACCCAGGAAGAGGGCAAGTGGGTCGAATCCAATGTTTTTAACAAGCTGTCGAATGTGTCCACAAAAATACTGTTTAACAATTAAATACTGACTTTTTGGAAATCAAAAAACAAAATCAGTTTGAGTTATATAACCAAGTATTATTATCAAGAAGGAAGTAGAGTTCTGTCACTAGACCAGTGGTTCTCAAAGTGGGTCTGGAGACCCCCAGGGGGTCCCTGCAAAATAGGTTGATATAGAATCAAGATCAGTTTAAACTGTTTAACCCTAGATACATCAGCTATTTGAAAATAGGTGATCTACAAGCTCATCAGGCATTGTGGGCTTGAAGATCTGTCTATTTTCAAAGAAATCTTGAATTGCTTTACAATATTTTACAAACATTTTAACAACAAATCATTTATAGGTGTCTCTGGCACAATATATATTTAGAAGGGTTTCCGCAGCCAATATATTTGGAGGTCTTTGACATGAAAAGGTTTGAGAAGTTTGTTTATGCGTGTGTTTTAGTTTCGTTCTATGTTTCTTAGATAGGCTTGATGTTTTACAAGTGACTGGGGGGGAGCAGTATTTCATATTCTTTATGTACAGTACAGTACATGGGGAAAGTGACAAATATAGTGATTCTAGACAGCAAAAGAGAGAGGAAAGTCTACATGGACATGGAAGCGAAGGAGAGGAATTTTGATGGTGTTGCCAAGCAACGGTAAACTCCAGCCCCTGAAGCTATCTAGTATACTAAAGTCAACATAAAACCTGACAAGTTCAATTCTTAATTCCACTTCTCTGAAGAACATGTTGCCCACGTCTCATCCAAATCTGGAAGGATATCTGGAGGATTGGCACCACAACACAGCCATTTGTTCGACTTCCACGTTTGTTGGCACTGAATGGCATCTGCGTGCCGATGATCACGTAGTGGTGCATTCAGAACATTCAGCCAAAACAGGCAAACATGCACCAAAAATAGCAGATCTATAAGCAGACAGCGCGTCGCAAGTTGCTGCATTTTGACCTTGTAGATTAGCTATTTCCAGAGAAAACATCTGGTGTAGGGTAATAAATGGAGGGGTTCAAGTACAGACCACTGAGTTATGGCAGTCAACAAAGTATATAGGTGGTAAGTCCTTAAAACACAACACGAATTCAGCTATACAGTATATTGACAATATACTATATCTGGAATTACTGTTCAGAGAGTACTGACCTTCCACATGCTGGCTTCCTTTCCGTACACAACTGCCATGTTGTCCACTTTGCTCCTCTGGATGCTGAGCCGCTCTGTCTCGTTCAACTCCTCGGCCACAAAGCCCATAAAGGAGTTGTCTGGAGTGTGAGCTGCCAAGGACAAACGCAAAAGCACTTCCTGGAACATGGCACCTCTAAATCAAGACATGTCTCAATAAAACATGGAACATAAAAAAAAAAAAAACATGGAACATGGCACCTCTAAATCAAGTCATGTCTCAATAAAACATGGAACATGGCACCTCTAAATCAAGTCATAATAAAAGTGGGTAAGCGTTTAACTTGCACTAAGTGGCAGTGTGGCAGGAACCCCGTCATTTGGATCTGCTCTACAATTACACCCAAGGGCATCGTTTCTCCACGTCATGGCTTTTACTCAGGACACAAACCTGCAATGCCACGGTGACAGACGATAAGGAAGTCTACCACAGCCGTGGGATGTCAAGTGGAGAGGAGGGAAACTATAAACGGCTTTTCCAGCCTGTTCTGAGACCAGAGATAAAAGCTGACATCGCGCGGAGTGTCAGACTTGTAATAACAATAAGCATTTCCAGAGCAGCGGGCTGCCACAGAACCTGTGTTCACCGAGCTAATTGGAGGCATAGACACACAGCTGAAGTTTCCTCTGGCTTCAGTGAACACTGCTGGATATCATGTGATTATTATCCATCAGTGGATTTGTCATCTATTTCTTGTGTTTGCTTGGTGTGCGCGCTCAAGAAGTGATCACATGCTTGCATGTATGTGTGCATATAGTTCTGTGTGCACTGTGTTTGCATCCGTGTGCATGTGAAACAATGCACGTGTTTGTGGTGCCGTTGTGCAGATCAAGGCATCTGTGCATCAGGGCATGCACAGCTGTTGTGAATGTCTCCGGGCTCTCCTCAACTCTCTGCTCTGCAGCTTACACTGTGAGGGGGCCTGGGGCCTGCTGTAGGTGAGCCCACTACTACACCCGCATGCACAGGGCATGTACTTTATGCTTACACACAGACTATTTTGAAAATGTAAAGTTAGAATCTGTTTCAACGAATATTATGAATAAATGTTATTTGAACCAATCTGTATGGTAGAGTATGGTGATACAACTACAGCATCTGCAGTGGTTGGAGGTGGCCTCCCTACTCTTGCATTGAAAGGTGTTGACCCTTGGTGTCAGGCAGTGGTGTAAAGTAACTAAGTACTGTACTTAAGTGTACTTTTGAGTTATTTGTACTTTACTTGAGTATTTACAATTTACAATACTTTTACTTCTACTCCACTACATCTTGACTTAATGTACCAAAAGTAGAAAGTAGCCATTGTGCGGAATGTTCCATTTCAACATTTCAAATGTATAAAATGCTTTAGAAAATAGCAGACCGGCCATTTTCAAATGGCCAAAATGTATACAGAGCTGAAGTGGTTAATGTATGTTTTGCAATAATAATCAAAATCTACAAAGTAACTAGTAACTAAAGTGCTCAAATAAATGTAGAGGAGTAAACGTACAATATTTGGAGTAGAAGTAAAAGTACTGAAAATTGGAAATACTCCAGTAAAGTAAAAGTACCTCAAAACTCTTCTTAAGTACAGTACTTAAGTAAATGTACTCACTTACTTTACACCACTGAGCTCATCTGAATAGACGTGTCATTTCCGGTCTCTCAGAAAGTGATTTGTCAAACAGCAGAAAGATTTAAAAAAGATCAAAGGTCCACTTACGGAACATGGTCATGTACTGTTTACAGTTGAGATTCCAGTATCCCCAGTTGGTCCTGTAGCCGTGCAGAGTGGCATATTCCTCGTGGTTGTAGGCTGGCTCCGTGCCAAAAGTATCAATCACTCGGATGTGGCACCTGGGCGACAGCGGGGAGAGGAGAGCCACCCAGAGTCACATGTCGTTACAGCCAAGACAACACATGCAATCCATTCAAATAATGGGCTGTCGTTAGAGCCAAGGTTATAATAGTTTTGGATTTTTCATTTTACTTTAGTTTTGAAAAATAATTGAATTTGTTTTTAGAGCGGGTTAGTTAGTTTTATTTGTTTTTATTTGAGCGACAATGCTTAGTTTTAGTTCAGTTTTTATTATTGCGACTGTAGGTTGCAGTTAACTATGAAAAACGTCACATCTTGTCCGTACTTGAGTAACGCCTCAATGTCTATAGCTGCTGACCTGTTTGTTGACATTGTGACATCACATTGTTGTGACATCACCTCATCAGAGATCAAACCCTGGATATCCATACATGGAGACAACTGGATCATCACCTAGATCTCCATATACGGAGCTAACCTCTACATCTGATTCCCAGATGATGCCCTTCTATTAGTGTGGCAACCACCCTAATAGAATCCCTTTTATGACCATCGATACTAGTAAGACGCCTCAGGTCACGTCATCGGTGTGGGCATCATCTGGGAATCAGATGTAGAGGTCAGCTCCATATATGGACATCTAGGTGATGATCCAGTCGTCTCCATGTAGGCGATATGCTAGAATCTCGCCTGAGCTCTCTGGAAAGTAAACACAGCCCGTTTCTCATCCCGGTCAATATGTGGTGGACTAAAAACACTTCGGCTGGTCTCAGGGAACTATAAAGAGACAATTCATGAAGAAAAAATGTTGGAACTTTGGTTTCATTTAGCCCCATTTTAGCTGTGAGGAGGGGTCGGGAGATCTCAGAAGAGGGGCAACAATAACAGAAATCCACCAAACCAGGTAGGAACATTCATGAAAAAAGGCAAATTAAGGTGGGCACGTGTTTTAGTCTGGATGTCCCCTTTAAGCCCATATAGCGCGACCTCGCCCCTTACTGGTTTTAGTGTTAGTTTTAGTTTTTTTATTCCTTTGGCCCATTTCAATCCTGCACCAAATAAACAAATCAAATAAGTAGGGGTGGATATTGGCAAGAATCTCGCGATGCACTACGTATCACGATACTTGGGTCACGATGTAATAGTATCACGATATATTGCGAATCTTTGCAATACGGTACTATTGCGATACTATTGCGATATATCAGCTTTAAAAGCTGAAGGTGATGCTCTAAAGTTGTTTTCCATTTTCTCAAGAGACCTCACTCACTGAACCGTGGGAAGGGGAAGTAGCTACTACTATAGTAGCTACAGCGACATCTAGAGGCAGCGGAGTGTCAGGAACGGACTTAGGATATTTTATTTTCCTCAAAGTATCGCGTTACTACGGCCTGAAGTATCGATACAGTATTGGCAAATAAACTATCGCGATTTATTGCAATATCGATTATATTGCCCACCCCTACAAATAAGTCGTGCAGGATTGAAAAGGCCCAGGGTAAGTATTATGTAATAAAAACTCAAGAAAATATATAAAAAAAAAAAAAAAAAAAAAAAGATTGTCTTAAATGACCAAAAATGAAAACTAAGGGCATTTTGTCTTTCATTTCAGTTAGTTTTAGTTAGTTTTGTAAACAGGGTTTTTTCAGTTATTGTTTTGTATTTATTATTGTAGTTTTCATCTAGTTCAGCAAACGTTTCATTTTTAGTTTTTGTTATTTAGTTAGTTTTGGTTAACTAACTAAGCAGTAACAAAACAATTAACGTAGAATCTCCTCACCGAACAGAATATTATGCATGCACGTCATGAACCAGCCTAGCAAGACAACGACAACATGAGGAAAAAAGGGCATGAATCTGCATCAGACAACTGTCACTTTCTCTGTCAGGTCATGTCAAACAAACAATATCGTTATTGTGAGTTATGAAAGCTCAAACCACCGCCTCCACCCCCACCCCCGCCCCGACTCAGAAGCTTTGTCTCGTAAAGCCATCATTGGTGATAAATGTCCTGTTCTCTGTCCTGTCTCTGCGCCAGTCCGCCCCGAGTGAGCAGCACTCAGCCAGGCCTCCAGGTGAGGGGGGTCGGCTTTAAATCACAGCCTGATTTAGACTGCTGCAGGAACCCCCACCCAGGGGTGTCGCACCAAATTCTGGGCCCTGGGTACAAGGATTCTCTGCGGGCCCCGCATGAATGTTCTTCATAGGGGGAGGGGGTTTAACCCATTTAGACTGGGAACACATTATTTTGTGCTTTAACTATTGAATAATAGCAGATATACAAGCTCACAGCACGGCACCGAGTGCTAAAAAATATATATATTCAAAGATTTTCACACACTTTCACGACTTTTCAAAAATATCAGATCTACAAGCTTGTGTATCTTGTATATAGCTTGTATATCTGATATTTTTCAATAGCTAAAGTATAAAATAATTCCAGACCCCTCCAACGTGGGCCCTAGTAACTCAGTCCCACTTTCCCCCCCTTGTGACACCCCTTGCTGCAGGAACCACCAACCCCCCACCCTGTTTTTGTACTGGGTGCAGATCAAGTGATACAAAGTGGAAGAGCGAGCCAGGCTGTGATCGAGGCAGCCCCATGGATGCTGCTCTCCCAAACACATGAATCTCATTGCCTTTCACAACAAAAGGTGCTACAAACCAACTAACCATTTCTCTCCCTGAGGGACTCTGCCTCATTTGACTTGGAAATGCTACAATTAAGCCTCTCTTGACGCTGTGGAGGCAACTTATCAACAGGGAAGAGGCCATATTGTTCTGTCAGCATCAAGGCAAGGGCCTAATAAATTGTTTTATCTTGATGTCACACCAGATAATACTCAAGTACAGAAACGCAGAGTGGAGTCTTATAGCGTTTTTTTATGGTGAGAAGGGAATGCTATTATATGGTCATCACATAGTCTGGATACCAGACTGTGTGTTTGCGCGAGTGTGTGCGTGTGTGTGTGCAAGTGTGAGAGAGTGAGAGAGAGAGAGGGGTAGGGGGGATCAATGGTTACAATCTGATTTATCAATGGCCTGCATCTCTGAGCAGGCTCGGCTGCAGGGGAGGAAATTAAAATATCTGCCTTTTCAACCACTGACAGTTGATAAGTATCGGCCAATCGGCTCACCTTGGACTGACAGTGATGAGAATCAATGCAGGCTTTCGGGCAGAACTGTGCCAGGGCCAGGCCAGGGTATAAGGAGGTTTGGAGGGAAGAGCTGTGGAGCTGAGGAAAATGATCGATTCACTGAGAAATGTCTACTCCTGCTGCTTCTGTTTTAACAAGAGGTGTGTGCTCCTCTCCTCCTCCGTGTGTGTGTGTGTGTGTGTGTGTGTGTGTGTGTGTGTGTGTGTGTGTGTGTGTGTGTGTGTGTGTGTGTGTGTGTGTGTGTGTGTGTGTGTGTGTGTGTGTGTGTGTGTGTGTTTAGAGGGAAAGAGATGATCTAGCTGCAAAGGAGAGCAGCTCCATGTTGCCGTGCCACGTGCCAATTAGCCTCTCTACAGCACAACAATCGAACTTCAAATGCATTTCTTTTTGGTTTTCATAAGCCTACTGTATCACTTGAAAGATTTGCGTTCATTTTTCTCTTCCTTCTTTATAATTATGTTTAACATGTTTTATTTAGAGCTTTGCTTTTTTCCTTGTTTGAATTTATGAAATAATTAACCGCTATCGTTGTAGTAAATACTGTGACCTCCCTGGTTCCTCGTTAGATGTTAAAAGCAGGAGGAATGCAGTTTCAGAGTGTCCATTTGACGATAAGCAGGGGACAAGTTCACACTAACATTAATTTGTTGAAGCATATACAAGACAACAAAGGGAGTTGTATTCTAACCAAAGTAGTGCTATGCAATCTTAACTATATACAATTTAAACTAACATCTGTGTACCAGAAAATGTACTCCCAACTGTCCTTATTTATTCTAAAAGCACTTATGCGTCTGTGTACAACTTACATAAGTAATTAACACTGAGCTGCAGGAAAGGAGAACAAGTTACAATTCTGCCAATGTTGTAATTATTTCTACACCACAGTAATCCACTGTGTTGAGACACTGCATGGGTTCACTTATGAATAGTATTTTGCTGGCGAAGAGACAGTGTTTGTACAAGCCTACCGACCTAGTCTGACCTAGACCAACCAGCCAATAAACCAATAATTAACTAACAATAGACAATTAGCAAATGGATGCAACCGATTATACACTAAAGCCAGAAAACTGGCGCAGCAGCATTCTGTATGGAGAGCAAGGGAGAGTATGGCTGGAACTGACGTCTGTATAGTGGACGAAAGAAGATGGAGAACAGAGACAATAGAGACTAGGGATGGGACGATAATCGCTATCATTATTTATCGTGATAAAAAACACCCATAAGATTTCAATTTATCGTGAAATTATCCTCTGTCATGCACTGGGATCAATTCACCTCTTACTTGCCGAGCTGCATATCTGGTACCACTTACCCTCTATAATTGGTAAAACTGGAAATAATGTACTTGATAGAGTCTTTTTTTCACTCTCTACCAAATCTCTTAAAAAATAGCAGATCTACAAGGCGATGCGTTGTGAGCTTGTAGATCTGCAATTTGTGGGGCAAATGTAACGCCCAGGATAATTATCGCAATAATATCGTAATTCGTCATTTCTTTTCTTCCGTGACATTAGAGACAGAATGAGAATATGTGCGAGACAGAAAGCGTGAGAGGAAAGACTGACTTGTGTTTTCTCAGAGAAAGACCCATCTGCTGTTTCATCTGCTGCATGCCGTGGTAGTCAGTATAGATGAGGTCAAAGGGCAACGGTCCTGTCAAAGGGCAGCTTCCTCTGCCTGGAGGGACGCCCAGAAACCTGTACAGAGGCGACATACAGTTCAGTATCCGGTTATATAATGTGCAAAACTGTGAACCACTGCATACATGATCAATAGCCATTATGACAAATCAGTGAACAGCCTGGTACAGTAAAAAGGCTAGGCGCACAGAAACGTATAGCTAGATAAGCTATAGATAAGTAAGCAAATATAAGGAATGGTTAACAAAACATTATGCATAACACAATAACAACATTAATAATATGATATAATAATGAAAAAAGAGCAAAACCTGGCATGGGCCACTATAAAACACTGGTTCCCAAACACTGCGTCTGGACCCATTTGAGGGTCGCGGACACATTTTTATAGGTCTCAAGTAAAATATCCCTTTATTTATTTTTTGTTTGTTTAATTACTATTATTTCAAAACATTACAAATGTAATTTCATTAAATACAAATTCAATGATTTTTCAAAATAAAAAATGTTTCTAAGAAATTCCATAAATTAGACAACAAATGTTTAAGAAATACTGAAAACAGGCAATCTACAAGCTCACAGCACAGTATGAAGCCACCCGTTGTGAGCTTGTAGATTTGCCATTTTCACTAGCTTGAGTCCTGGGGGGGGACATCAAATGTCTCTTTTAGGTCTTGAGACATTTGGGAACCATTGCTATAAAGGTAAGTAAGAGAGTGGGAAATAAGAAGCAGCACAGATAATTCCTTTGCACACCAAACTGTTGGTCAATCCACCCATTCCATTTTTAGATATCTTTTGTAAACTCTGGCCTATGTGTGGTGCTAGAGGAAAGGTCACAGAGCCAGCACTCAGTGCTCCTCTAGGAAGTTTGAAGATGCACAGACAATTCCATGGCAATCCATTCGGTAGATCTCAAGATAATCTGGGTTCCCAGAAGCTTTTCTCTTTATTTGAATCTCAATATATCGTTGTTGTCGGGTGGAAACCATGTATGTCCAAAACGTTTTCTGTTTATAATTTTAAAATATATAATATCATTTAAACTAGCGAAAACAGACGATCTACAACGCCTCGCATCACGAGACGTGTTTCATCACACAGTCTTGTGTGATGAAACAGGGTTTTACTTTACGAAAAACAAACACATTTGAAACTTGGAGATACAAGGTTTCTGCCTGACAGTGACGATATGATATAGGACAGACAGACCGATAGACAGACTGACATCGGCACAATTTTATCTAAGGAATAGTGGGACTATTCTATGCAATATGTTACACACTGAATGCGTCAAAGACTTATGAAGAGATGCTACTTTATAATACAAAATAGTAATATAAAAAGATTTACTCTAAAAATATCAGATGCAAAACATGGCTTAATGGCATGTAATGCCTAATTTAGTATATTTATGTGTACTTAAAGACGCAACCAAGGTTAACTACAGCAAGTATAACTCGTAAAACTACCAATATCGGTAGAGTTGTGTGAATAAAATGTGTGCAATGACTCCAGACGTGTTTGTGCATTTGTGCGTATGTGGGTGAGCGCCTGAGGGCGGGAAAGAAGGGAGAGAAATTGTGTTTTGAGGACCGTCAGAGCTCCCAGCGATCCCAAAGCAGAACCAGTCAAGAGTACATAATTCAACACTACCTGTCATGGCTGTCTCAGAGTGGGGAGTCCTCCCAATTTGTCTGCCCAACCCTTTTTGCTCACAGACACACTTGAGAATGCACACACACGCACGCACGCACGCACACACGCGCCCAGTGGTGTAAAGTAACTAAGTATTGTACAATTTTTAGGTTTTTGTACTTCAGTTTTTGTACTTGAGTATTTCCAACTTCCAATGCTTGTACTTCTACTCCACTACATCTCAGATCCAAATATTGTACTTTTACTCCACTAAAAAAAAAATTAAACTTTAGTTACCAGTCACTTTGCAGATATAAATTATGATATATTACAAGCACTTTATCGCGATGCGTTGTGAGCTTGTAGATCTGATATTTTCAACAAAAAAAAATTTACTTTTACTTGTGGTACTTTAAGTACACGTTGATACAAATACTTTCGTACTTTTACTCAAGTACATTTGGAATTCCAGACTTTTACTTGTAACAGAGTATTACTATATCGCAGTATTGATACTTTTACTTAAGTAAAACACGCACACGCACGCACGCACGCACACACACAACACACCACACACCCACACACACACACACACACACACACACACACACACACACACACCCACACACACAGGCATTTGTTGGGATTATGAAAGGTAGAGAGAATAAATGGAGGCAGCGTTGATTATAATAAAGCTCTTATTGTATTGTGTTCCATGTGCATAGACCGCACCTGCAAATTCCGAGTAACACTCTCAGCACGATTAACCTGCATACAAAAGCGGCACTGAAATAAAGGTTGGTGTCATCATTAAGCTACAGCTGTGTGTCCTATTTGCTGTGATATAAAACAGAACGTCTGTTCCATTATCTGCCCGTCTCCATCATCTTCACACCCCTCTTATGATCAGTAAACAACCGACGATAACACAGTTCTCTGCTGTGTTGCCAACGAGGCAATCATCAGCCTGCGGTGAGGCAGGAAATAAATACGGCACACGTTCATTGTGCTGATTGGCCTTCAGAGTGCTTTGTTCTCTCCAGGGCTGGGATTCAAGGTAACACTTTGACAAAAAAAAGAAAAAAATACATAATTATGCAAACACTAACACAAACACGTCTCCATGGAAAATCAAAGTGCTGCCACAATATGAAAACATTTTTATAATTACAAGAGGGGTTTATTTTTCACTCACTCATACAGGTATACACCCAACACAATGTGGTGTGATATAGTCCACAAGACTGTGCAACAACAGAAATACAATGGACAACAAGAAAATAAGAAGAATATCGATATCGGACAGTAATTAAATACAATTAATCAAAGAAATTTGAGAATTAGATGAGATCAGGGGTGAGATGCCGCAGGAACGCAGAGGGACGACGTCCCCTTTCTTTTCAAGCTGCACATACGCGCGCGCCACATACGCGCGCGTGCACGCACGCCGTCAAGATGTGTTGACGCCGCGGTCAACACTTCAATCCCCCTACCTGGCTGCTTTGCATAACAATACTCGGGCAATCGGGCATGCCTAGGGATGGGTATCGTCTGCGATACTTTTAATGGTATCGTTTGCTGACGTCGATACTATCGGGTATCGGTTCACGTAAAAACGAACGATACCTTGTTTCGATACTCTGGAACGCACCCCTGGCCGGTCGCATCTGTAACAGTTGGGCTACTGAGAGTTTAATTACTGCTTTAGTAGGCTACACTTGTTACTGTGGAAAATAGCCGACAATAGCCTATAATGTTTATTATTATGATGATTATCCAACGTCTATACTCTACGCTCCGCCACACTGTGTGATCATCATCATCACCACCTCTGCTCACTAGGGGTGTGAAAGAATATTCTATATTCGAAGATTCGTTCGAATGTTAACAATAAAAGAATATTCGAACGTAAAAAATGGAGCTTCGAATTAATTTATATTTAATTAAAACAAATCTACCGCACTTCTCGCGAGATTCTGGGCGCATGGAACGTTAAAAGGTGGCTGGTCTCGCAAGGCAGAAGTCTCCATTCGCTGCTGCAAAAGTGGGTTGATCTACAAGTCCACAATACGTCGCTGATCCAATACGTTCATTACGTTGTGAGCTTGTACATTAAGGGTGCCTATTTAGCGACACCGTCATACAGCGAAGAATAAACCTCCAGCTGCTTCACTTTCCCTTCACACTGTCACTGGCCGTCACATGTCGGAGTGGAGAGATGCACTCGTCCGCCTCGCAGACAGTGCACAGTGCAGTGCACACACAGTGCTTTTAAACTGGCTCACGTTGATTCAGAATGATTAACGAGTCGAGCTGAAACGGGCGACTCATTTAGTAGTGACGGGAAGGCATACAACAACGAGACTTCTCCACCAAAAACACTATGAAAAAGCATGGATTTCTTCTCTCACCGAGTCAATCTCCCCGCACGCAGCCACGGTAACGGTAAAACTTCCTCCGTCACTCACACTGCTCTTGTACCCAATTTTGTTCAAACCAAAACATAATCCATTGGTGTGATTATAATTGCTCATTTCATGTCGTGGTTGTTCCAACTCAACTCAATCACAGCTGCTCAGTGAGGCACGCTTTGCAAGACGATCCGATTCTGCTCTAACGCAGGCACGTGCACACATACATCAAACGGGGCTTGAGCCCCTGCCCTTTTAACAGAGAATTGTCCACCAAAAGGCCCTTTTAGAAATGTCAGCCCCTGCCTCTCTTAACATTCTTTGCACGTCCCTGACCAACGCGGACCTGCACACAGTAAAAAAAAAAAAAAAAGCGATAGAAGCGACTGTCTAGAATAAACAGCTTCGAAGTGCGAATGCTTCGAATTATTCGATATTTTCGAATATTCGAATTTATTCGAATCAACGGTGGATTTTCGGGCGAATATTCGAATGCTATTTTTGGCACATTTTCACAGCCCTACTGCTCACCGTTAAACTTAAATAAAAAGTATCGAAAAGGGTATCGTATCGATTGCCAGGTATCGAAAAAGGTATCGTATCGATTCAAAGGTGAACGATACCCATCCCTAGGCATGCCTCACCTCCGTCCTCACAGCAGGACGTTGGCCTCGTATTCTCTGCTGTGCTTACTGCCAGTGCCTGAACGTGATTAGCTGCATTAAAAGACCTCGGAGAATAAGGTAAAACTAAGCACATTTAACCAATAGATGGGTCTTGATGCGCATGGGGAACACCAGGAGGGAATACAAGCAAAACAGAAAACGATCGGATTAAAGTGCTTTTTATAAAACAATACGGAAGATACAGGTAATTCTGGTTGAGCGGCACGTATTCTGCCTCCCGTGAGCCTTCAGTAAGCACTTTATTTTTGAGCGGTGGTCACACCGTCTCCTATACGTGGCCGTGTGTGTGTCCGGCCGCCCGGCCGTGTATGTAGCCTCAAGGCTGCAGTACCTTTTCTGACCACACATGTTAAGGGAGGGGCGCTGTTCTCACACACACACACACACACACACACACACACACACACACACACACACACACACACACACACACACACACACACACACACACACACACACACACACACACACACACACACACACACACACACACACACACACACACACACACACACACACACGGGAAGGGTGGGTCAGCATGTGTGGTCAAGTATTATTATTATTATTAACAAACTGAATGTTTTAGGGTCAAATAAATTAGAGTGTGTGAAGAAACTACAGCATTGTAAAGAACACTAACCCCGCTGCACCCACCCAGTAGTGCTGTTGCACAGCCTCCACGACCACCGCTCAGTTCACACGGGTGTGATTTTTAAATCTGAACATTTGTTTAGCATGCCATGGCAAATTGGCTAGTCTGCTCCAAACCAGGTGGAAACATGACGGCCATGTCATACAGTATTCTGTCATACGACCGTCATGTTTCAGGGCTAGACAGTGTACTGTGTGGGCCAGTCTATGTAAAGGTATTTAATATAAAACTAAAAGGAAAATAAAAGCAACAAATGAACAATGTAACTAAATAAGAAATATAATTAGACTTCATTAAAAGAAATCCATCACGTGTGTTGAATACAGTAACAAGCGGCAGGCCGCTTAAGAGGTATGAGTGACTATGCAGAAATATAGTATGAATTACGTCAGCGTGTGCACAAATCTATGCTTGCCCACAAGCCATCAAGGTATTAAATTGGTTTAAATCACAAAGTTCACAAAAAGAAATGTGTTGCAGGCAGTTTTTGAAGGGTATGAAGGGCGATGGAGAGAACTAGACGAGAGAAAATATAGCCCACAGTGATTAAGAGCTTTCTTTTTTTTTCAGAATCGGCTTCATGATAATCCAAATCTGTTTATTGGCTAGATATCTTCATAATGAGGAATCTGGTACACTACTCTGCTCACAAAAAAGAAATAACCATAAAAAAGATAATTGCGACCGAAGGGAACCACTCTAACAGAATGGGTTTGCCGCTCTGACATCAGGCTCTGCCTTCACTGTGATGTCAACAGAATCCCTTTTATGCCCACATATGGAGTTCCCTGATGTCCTCAATATTAATGATGCCCTGTTAGAGAGGTCCATGTGATGCCAGGGGGAACAAATCTCTTGTATGCCCATATATGGAGATATGGAGATCCCTGTGATGCCAGGGGGAACAAATCCCTTGTATGCCCATATATGGAGATCCCTGACGACCACATCCCTGATGTCCACATCCCTGATGTCCACATCACTGTGGCGCGACCTCGTCGCTTGTTGCCCTGAGGCGTCTTACTAGTATATAAGTATAGGGAGGCACAAGTGGAAAGGCCATGGGGTCACCAAAAGCAGTATAGTTTATGCTGCAAACTGATATATTATGTACATTTTGGCCCGTGGGTGACGCTAGTTAGAGTTCTGCCTCTGAAGCCCAGGAGCCTAACATCTCCCTTGGTCCAGCAGGTACGACAAGTTTAACAACTTTAACGGTAAAACTTCCCTACATTGATTTTTCAGATAACTGGACTATTTACAAAGCGAGATCATAAAAGTCGAAGCGGTGCCCACAGCCATGTGAAACTGCAAGAGTTAGCAAAGTACCAAAGTAATGGCCACCTTTCCTAGGAGCTTGATAGAGTTAGAAAATAGACCCTGCTGCCCCTATATTGCCACTCAACAGAATTAAATCACTATGGCTTCAGTAAAAAATCTATCAATTGGATAAAATCCTAACTGTATGGCAGAAAACAGTCTTTTTATGTTAACAGCTCATTTTCATCCCCCCGTTTTAGAACCTGTGGGATCCCGCAAGAGAGTTGTACTAGTACTAATCGACTCAAATGCACATATGTTTGCTGATGATACATACGACCATCACTGCAGTAGCCCAGTCACAAACTAAGGTACATGAATACTTAGCTAACAATATTCAACATTTGGGGGCTCATTTGCAATATCCTCATTGGCCCTTTATTGGTAATCGCTGCCTTAAAGGGGTTATGCCACCTTAAGGGTTACTGTCACCTTAAGAAATTATATTAAAAACAAGTTAATATTTGTTTGATGTCATTGTGGGAATGCACGATAAGCCAATCAAATTAATTAATTGACTGTTACTTACTGTATGTCTGCACAATGTACATTTTCTTCCCATCGCCCGCAGGCTCGCTCTCACAGTCACAGCCCTCACAACTTCTCTGCTCCCACAGGGCTAGCTAGCTGGGCTAGCACTAAAGCTAACCAGCTAAAGACACACATTTATATATGAATCTGTGGCTATAAAAATTATATTTCCGGTGGTTACTGGTTGTTACTTCCCCATTGTTCATGGGAATATGCTTGTTTATGTATATTCATTGAAATGGAAAACACGATGTTTTCACTGAGTTGGGCAGCTGCGCTCGAACTCATCCTCGAACTGCGTGCGGCTGGCCAGTATAGATGTGACGTTCGCGAACGAATCAAGTCTTTTGAACGGCTCTTTGAAATGAACGATATGATTCGGTTCACAGTAGGGAGCCCTTCCTTTCTAATGAACAGTGGTGGGAAAAGTACTCAATTTCAGAGATCCAGCTCACTTCAAATAGCCATAAATCCCATATCTGCTGGCCAGGCTGTCTCCTGTCTGTCTCTCTACTCCTCCGAGTGGAGGGGGCTGCGCAACGGGGGATGGGATCATTTGATTGAGATTTCAGACCGTTTTAAAAAAGACCACGTGACCTACTGTATCCTACTGTATCATACTATTATAATTTCGGGGCGTGGCAGGACCCCTTTAAGTGATTAACACAATATTTGTTGGCCTCTGAAAGTGTTCATCCAGCCTACAGTCTAGCCTTGACCCACCTTGCTACCTGCTGAATATTTTCCCTGCGCTGTCTGAATGAGTGCGGCTAGTTGGAAAAGAAGAGTGTTTGCACTTGGACTCACGTGCCCATGGTCTCACTCTTCCCCTCCTTCCCCCGTCTTTCCCTTTGTCTCTCATACATGAACACACAATTGTGCACGCACTCACAGACATACACACACAATTTGTTTCCCCCACCGCAAGAATACCTGCGCAATAGAAACCTATCGATCTTGCTTTGGCCGCTGAGCAGTCAGCACTGCAAGGCTCTGTGGTTGGTTCCTCTACAGTAGATGGGATAATGAGCATGGAGAGTGTGCCAGCCAGCAGGGTCTGTACGCAGAGGTTTCATCAGTCAAAAAATGAAAGTGCTCGCAGACCACCACTTCAATGCTTTCACAAAGGAAAGAGGCTTTTCACCCATGCAGTGTTTCTCTTCTAGTTCTAAAACGCTGCTGCATTTCACTCTCATTGGACAAACAGATGGCACTCGTCAAGAAGTGCCATCATAGGTTTCCAGGGTGTCACAGCACTAGTACTGTAGGTACACTCGAATGGACCGATATTAATCTTGCAACGAGCAAGACTCTGTGGCGATCTACTGGCCCTACCTAGTGTCGTGGATGTGAATTGACTACTGAAATGTACTCACTTTCATCCACTGTATGGCAATCTTTGGAGAGAAAGTACCATGTTTTTCCCATAACTGCTCCAAAATAGACTGTTTTGCCCCAACTGTGCTTGGCCGTGTGGCATTCAAACTAAGGGTGCATTTTGTGTGTGTGTGTGTGTGTGTGTGTGTGTGTGTGTGTGTGTGTGTGTGTGTGTGTGTGTGTGTGTGTGTGTGTGTGTGTGTCCTAATTCTACTTTTGGTTCAGGTTAAGGATTAGGTTAAGCGGTGTCAAGTAGTTGTGATGTTTATGGTTAGGGAATGGATGTACTGTGTGTGTGTGTGTGTGTGTGCGTGCGCGTGCGTGCACGTGCGTGCGTGCGTGCGTGTGCATGAGAGTATAAACACTTCAAAGTACTGAATATGAGTGGATTTAATCCTGTTTGATGGCATAGAGTGAGGCGGAGTGAATCTGCCACAAACATCCTCAAGGGCCAATGAGGCAGGATGCAAGGCTAAGTGATTACGTGAACCTTGTCAAATCACAGGTCCCACTTGAAACCCCTTCACCACACAAGCAGTGGCTCCAGTTCATACATCATGCATGTGATATGCTCCCGAAATGAACCGCGTATGGAGTGATATATTGTCATCTGTTTAAAGGTGTCACAACATGCTGTTTTTATAAAACATAAAAGTCTTCATCATGGTCCTTCAAACGAGTATTAAAAGATTTTAACTGAAAAATCAACTCCAGTGAACAACTGTATTCTAAGGCCTTTTCAGTTTCTATGAAAAAGTACCTGCGGGTGACATTGTTGAGGGATTTTGCCTGTCAATCGACTCCTCTGCTTTGCCCCCACTGGGGGAGAACGAGAGGGGAGGGGCTGGGGCACATAATACTCACAGAGATTTCTCGCATTTATTGTAAGATAAGTCCAGCAGTGAGGAGAATTGGCTGCAGCAGATGCAGGGGCACGTATGGAGAGGTTGAGGCCTGGAGCCATGAAGCTCACAGAGGGGCTGAAGGGGAAGGCCTCACGGTGAGAACCAAATGAAACAGGCCTCAAGGATAGCATCGACGTGCCAGTATGGAAGATACCTGCGGCAGGCTGGCAGACAGAAATGTGAAGCCCTGCATGCTAATTGACCAGTGGGAGAGATGTCATCTATCTGTTAACAACAAAAGGTTGGGCTCGCCCCTCACGGGCAGTAACAGCTGATGCGTTTTTTTATGCAATTTGAGCATCTTTTATATCCTGTCCTTCCTCTGGGCTATACTTTCTTTGTCGTTTTATTTAGCCGAGCGTCATCTGCCTGTTCCTCTGGCTCCGATAAGTGGCGTTTTGTTGGTGGAAAAGAAAGATCAATTAGAGAAAGAAAGAATAACAGTGAAACAAATGAATGTGATCACGATGGCTGAAGGGCGTCGATAAAAATGCTGTTTTCTCTCATGCTGCCATTTAATAGCTTTGAATTGAATTGAATTGAATTAATAGCTCATCAAAATGTAAACGACACTACAGTAATAATAGGAGGCCAAGTCATTATTCTGCATCAGACAGTGGTGTTACCCACTTAAGCCTATATACTGTGTCACATTGTGAGCTTGGGGATCTGCTATGTTCACTTGTAGAAAATTGTGAAGTTTGTGAAAATGTTTTTCAAATGAAATAAAAAAATAACATGTGAAGAAAACAGACAAACAAAACCTGAAACAGAAGAAAAAGCCTTGCGCCACACTCTCAACTCTCATTCACATTTTTATTATCACCTGTGATTAAGAAGATTTTGATCACCCCATGCGATCAAAATCTATAAACTTCGTTCCCATTTTGTCAAAGTGCTGCTTGCTGCATCAAATTGTGAACATTCGGGGGGTGGGGGCTATTTTTAAACCACCCCTTCCAATTCTCTTCTCAAAGCAGAGACACAAAATCACTTCAATGGAAAGGCTGTAGGGGGAGAGAGAGAGAGAGAGTCACAGAGAGAGAGAGAGAGAGAGAGAGAGAGAGAGAGAGAGAGAGAGAGAGAGAGAGAGAGAGAGAGCGAGCATCATCACTTGCAGGCAGACACATCCTGCAAACTGGCAGTATAATAAGCCTCAGACTATGATTTGTAGAATTTGTGAAGAGAAAATCAGCAGTGCTTTAAACTTGGTTTTGCTTACGTCCCAGAAAGTGTCTGTAGTCTTACATCATCACAGTGCACTGTTCAGGCTAGGACTAGGTCATGGCATTACAGACTGGTTTGATCACAACTGATGCTTGATACAGGCGCGCGTGTATGTGCTAGTTGTGAACTTGTGATACAAACAGGCAGTTTCACCCGGTCACAATGAAGGCTACACTCCGTAGGCCTATGACAGCTGAATGTTGTGTACCGTGGTTGAACCCGAGAGATGTAGTCCTGTGTGTGTGTGTGTGTGTGTGTGTGTGTGTGTGTGTGTGTGTGTGTGTGTGTGTGTGTGTGTGTGTGTGTGTGTGTGTGTGTGTGTGTGTGTGTGTGTGTGTGTGTGTGTGTGTGTGTGTGTGTGTGTCAGAGAAACTTTGAGACATACAGGAGAGAGAGAGAGAGAGAGAGAGAGAGAGAGAGAGAGAGAGAGAGAGAGAGAGAGAGAGAGAGATGGATATGAACTGACTTGGCACATTTCTACACTCCTTCAACCAAAATTGTTTGCCAAATCCTCCCACGCTTGGCCTTCCTATAGCTTTCATTTCTACTGTGTGTGTATTTCTAGTGTGTGTTGCATTCGATGGGTGGACAACAGAGATTCGTCTTCACAAAGCATTGAGAGAGCGAAGCTGGTTGACGGTGGTAGTGGTTGGCAGGCTGTGTGCGCGCGCGTGTGTGTGTGTGTGTGTGTGTGTGTGTGTGTGTGTGTGTGTGTGTGTGTGTGTGTGTGTGTGTGTGTGTGTGTGTGTGTGTGTGTGTGTGTGTGTGTGTGTGAGAGAGAGAGCTTGTTGACAGAACCCTGACAGCCTGCCACTCCCTCCTCTCTCATTTGCTCATGTTTCTCTCTCTCTCTCCCCCTCTCCGTCTCTGTCTCAGTGGTGCTGGTGTGCCATGCTCCGTTGCTGGCTAATTACCCACGTTTCACTGGGAGGAAACCAAGGGAGATCCCCGAGCAGAAGTGACAGCTGTCTGCAGTGCTCCTCTAAGTGTTCTAAGGACAACCTCCTCTCCTCCTATCAGCACGCCGTATCAGAGATGGTATTTCTCACAAAAAAAGTGATGTCACAGCTGCTGCCTCCCTCCCCCCTAAATTAAACCCAATTCCCAACCCAAGAGAGCGGAGAACGGAGAGCGAGCGCGCGAGAGAGAGAGATTTCAACACTTTCAGCCAAGTATTGATTCCACTGGTTCTTCCATACCCAGTGGTGGAAAAAGTACTCAAATGTTTACTCAAGTAAAAGTATCAATATTGCAATATAGAAATACTCTGTTACAAGTACAAGTCCTGAATTCAAAATGTACTTGAGTAAAAGTACAAGTATTGTCATCAAGTACCAAAAGTAAATGTATTTGGTGGATTTCTCTAATTGTTGCTCCTCATCCCAGATTTCCCGACCCCTCCTCACAGCTAAAATGGGGCTTGTGCGACTCTCCCAAAATCACTTATTTCAGTATGAATGAGAAGATAACGTACACTTCTAGCGGAGTAAGCTTCAAGCATAGCATAGTACGCTTCTAGCGTAGTAGAAACGTAGTAGCATAGTAACCGGATACGCGAGAATCTCGCCTAAGCTCTATGGGAACCGTGTACACAGCCTGCTTCTCATCCGGGTCAATATGTGGTGGGCTAACAACCGTCAGTTGGTCTAAGGAAACTATAAATATATGATTCATGAAGAAAAAACTAACTTTGGAGCTGTGAGGAGGGGTCGGGAGATCTCGGATGAGGAGCAACAATGAGAGAAATCCACCAAAATAGGTAGAAACATGTATGAAAAAAGGTACATTTAGGGGGATATGTTTTGGTCTGAATTCCCCCTTTAAGTACAGTACTTAAAGGTAGGGTAAGCGATTTCATTTAATTCAAACCATAACAAATGGTTATGTTCTGATAGTACTAGTTTCTATACTTTAGAGTTTTTGGTCCATATTTGGACTTCAGCCTTATGCCCTGTGAGGAGAAAAAAGCAGTTTCAGTTTTGGTGGAGGAGACAGGTTTTCCTCCAATCAGGATAGAGTGGGCCCTTCCTCCAATCATGGTCGAGTGGGGGTGGGCCTTACGCGCACCAAGGCCCGCCCCCAGTTAAACAACTGGTGTTCATAAAGAATACTCAGACCTGGAGAGCACAGTCCATATGCTTTTCTTTTCCCCTAAAAATACAAATTATTCCAATTAAATGTTAACGTTTTTGGCACCGAATCATGGCAACCGACAACTACAAGAGGCGCAAAATGTGGAATTATTATTTTTTGGCAATGTGTGGGAAGAGAAGGAGACGAAGACCAGTGTCCATATTAATGCAAAAATGAAAAGTACATTTATTCATTTGTAACTCTGAGAATGTAACATTTGTACCCTCTTTATAATATGAAATGGAAATGGAGAGAGAGGGGGTGAGAGATCTAGCCATGGGTCTAAGTGACTACTCGATGAAGCCGGCAGAGAGAGCGCATGTGGCAAATTAGAAGTAATTATGTGAAGCGAGCCAACTTGCTTGGCTTTCCAGCGCAGCTGAGCGCACGGCGCTGGCTAATCTCTCCATCGCAGAAAGGCACTTAAACAGCGATAGCAGGCATGCAGTCCTCATTGGAACCACAGCATCTAGGACAAGCAGAGCAGTGTTTCCAAGATTCTGGGCAGGGGAGATAGTAGGAAATGTAAATAGATACAAGCCTGGGGGGAAATCTGCGGAAGAGCAAACCGCATAACGATCTGTCAACTTAATAGTGAGTGCGAGACAGAGTTAGGGAGAGAGAGAGGGAGATGGAGAGAAATACGTCCTTCTTCTATTCATTAACTGTCGCAGAGCAAAAGGATTTAGGGGTGTTCGGCGTAAGTCATTTACCGGCCAATTTGAGGAGATAGGGTCATAAAAAAGAATGGAATATGTACACTGGGTGCCTTTTTTTCCTTCTTGCTGCCTGCGTACGAGGAGGGAAATGCAGTCCAAGTCTGATAAATCCAATTGGCTTCAATTCCAGCGCTCTATTATATTTCCTCGGAGGCTGAATACTCCATTTCCTGATGAATGGAGACCAGTAAGGGCTTAATGGTGTGCATGGCACATTCATATAGACACGCATATGGCCAGGAAATTTCTGCTCCCACGTGCTCTCTCTGCCGTGACATACAGTATATTCTTAGAATGCATGCATCCACATACACTTGAAGTGTGTTCACGCACGCACATGAACGCATACACACACCCCCACCCAATGCACCAATAAGCCTTGGTACACGTGCTTCTCTGTAACACCTAATTTACATGTAATGCACATTTCTAATGGCGTTCCCAATGGAGAGAAAATGTGGCGACTCAATGCCGTGTTAAGCCAATTAGCAGGGTAAATAATAGCGCAGGCAGCAGAAACAGCCCCAGCGCACACATCTCCCCTGCCTCCTCTTATCAAAGCAGCCTTTCTTCACAGGCTGAGACGTCAGGTCAGAGAGCAGCTCGATTGTCGCCCCTCCACGGCAGTTGTGAACGCAGGCACTCAATTAGAGTCACCGGGTTCTCGGTCAGCCACTGGCATGCAATCACTGAAGAATAGTCTGGACCTAATGTATCAGGTCTCAGGTGGTGGCCATGACCAAAAGAGTAGAACGCTGACAACGGGATGAGTTATGTAGGGCTCCATCCTATCCATCCAACCCTAGCATGCACACAGTTTTAAGTCTCAGACCAATCGATCTGCTCCCTGTCGTCACGTCTGGCTAGCGCGAAAATCAATAGCCCTATCTTTGTCTGACTTGACTGAGTGACTGACTGGAAGGAGGCACTGTGTGCGCAGGGAGGCGCGTGTGCACATGAGGCCACATCTGCAGTGTGTCCGTGCTCACCCATGGGCGTGTGTGCACTTATGTTTGTGATGCCTGGCCTAAAGCTTGTTATCACTGTGGGCGCAGTGAGCTGAAGCAGGGAGAGAGATGCTGTCAAGCCCGGAGGCTCCTGTAGAAGCCCGCCAGGGAGAGAGGGATAGCTTATCTGTGTGTGGCCAAATGTGAGCACGCATGCAGGCTGGAGCTCTCAGGAGGGAGCTCCCCAGCGCCGTTTGCATGCACTGTAGAGTCAGAGCCTGGAGAAGGAACTGATCTCCGAATAGACTACCGTAAAATCCTGAGTGTCCATTTAACGCTAAGATTGTAAAAAAGAAAACGACAACAAAACAGGATGCTCATTGAATGCAGACTTTTTAAAGAAGGACTAAGCAGTCTTTTGTAACTGTATAATACTTGTCCTTTAATGTACAATTGATCTATTTTGTCCTGTATTCAATGAGTTTACCGTCAATTTTTTTACTGTTCTTTGACATTACTCTGAGAGTTCTTAGAGACCCCTAAGAGTCAATTTCTTTACATTTGTAAACTCCCGGAGTCACAAATGGACAAATGAATGAATTTTACAGTGTATATACTGTATACTGTAAAATAAATAGTAGTCTAGAGGCCTCATGTGTTCATAATAGAAAAGCCTAAATGATTCCCACGGTCATGATATAAAGTAACTCAATGATAGAACATTGAACGCTGTGGAAAAAGCCAGCACTTTCTAAACAGGCATCTCCATACAGTAGCTCTCCATGGTGCTGACAGAATAGTCGCTGTGCTGTTGTTTCAGTCAAATCCACAGAGAGAGAAAAAAATATATGCATGGTCGAATCACAACAAACAGCATAACAATATGGTTCACACTCTGACTCAGAACAAAGACAATTCATCCTTTGAAAACCCTAGAATATTTGTGCGTGCGTGCGTGTGCGTGCGTGTGCGTACGTGTGCGTACGTGGGCGTGTGTGTGCGACAACACTGTTGCTGTGTTTCTATTTGGAATTGAGAACCAGGGAAGCTTAATGGTTAGAGAAACAGTCCAGCAATCTGAGCACTGACACCGAATAATACTCGGTCACTCTTGATAAGAGCATTAGCTAATTGATTGATAATTAATTGCGACCGTCAGGTTAAGCCAGCTCATGTCTGTCCGTCCATCCATCTGTCCGTCTGTCACACCAACACACAACACACGCTGCGACAGGAGCGCCCCCAGCTGTAGGCAATCAGCGACGTGCCACACGATAGGTAACGGCGACCTGACTGTCGCTTCTCGGCCCTAGGGGGTTTTACGTGTATAGAGAGACAACGAGGAATGTGTCAAACCACACTACTTTACCCCTGCAGCTCCTTGAGAGAGACGGAGATCTTGAGGTTGTGACCCAGCACGTGGAGAGTGGTGAGGATGTCAGCCCATTGGACCATCTCACCCAGAGGTCCTCCCTTTAGCACCTTGGGACTGAACACATCGCCAGACTCCTCCGTCAGAAAACCCACATGGACCAGAATCTGCATGGATCGGGGAGAAGGGAAAGACAGCATATCAGCATTGAATAAAAAAGCAGCCTTGGGAACCAACGGTTCCAGAGCCCTGTGGCTCATAGTTCAGGAGCCTTTCCCCCGTTTTCTTAGGTGCCGGCTACACAGAGCTGGATATTTCTGAAGCTAGACATTTCTTTGTGCGGTTGGGGCTTGCAGCCACACAAAGCTGGATAATTCGGCCGCAAAACTGGATATTTTTAAAACCGGATAAATAAGTGAAGACATTGAAAAATATCGGATTCACTGGATCTGTGTAGGCACGGAACACGGATATCTCTGAAGCCTTTACTGTGTGTGTGCTTGTCCCCCTAGTGGAGGTCTGGGGACTCCGATTATTTTAGACCTAGATATCTTTGTCGTGTGGACCTAGATATTTTTCTATCTGAAAAACCGGGATATATGAAATATCCAGCTCCGTCTGGCCTAGGCCTCAGTGTGAGGCAGTCTGATACAAGTAGTTCACCCCCTATAGACACAAGCATGTCGCAGGGAGTTCCCCCTCAATCCAACCCTTGATGCACAGTACCAAGCAGGGAGGCATTGGGTAAAAAATGTTTTTGTCTTTGGTATGACTCAACCACGACCTCCTATAGTCTCAGGGCGGACTCTCTAACTGAGCTGGCCTGGAATACAGCTTGATGCATGTATTCACATCACAAAGCTCTGAAAAGTTTATCTTCTTCCAAACATAAATTGCATTACATCGCTGCATAATATTCACACGTGTGTGCATGAAGTCATGACAGTAATAACATTCAAAAAACATATATTTATTATGGGTGAATTAATGTACAGGGGAAAAAGGTGTTAAGGACCTTTACGATTAGTATTGACTATTGTAGTTTTGTAGAGCACTTCTAGAGAACTCCTGCCTTAGAATTAGTGGCTTTAATGAGAACAAGTCATTGTTAACATCGGTCAATGCTTTGATTTCTGAGGTTTAAACAGTCGGTCTCCCCTGGTAAATAAATGTCTATTTGTGAAGGTAATGCTCAATAGTCCACTTAAGTCCACTTTTAGCTCCATCAGAGTGAGATGTTCTGCAAGGATCAGTGATTTTCAGCAATTAATGAGGAGTCACTCTGATGAAGGTGAGAATGTATTCACACCAAAGGAAAGCACAAAGATATTTTCTTCCTCAAGAGTCTCCTGGCATATACAATCAACTGTGCACAGAGTGGAAAAAAGAAATTGACCTGCTGACAGCTAATTGGTATGCATAATGGTACAGGGTGGATTTAATTGCTGATGGGAGAGGATGGAATTTCCAGCCGGTTAAATGTATAATGAAATTAGACTGAGCCTCGGCAGAATACAGCCTTAAACTTTTCCTTCTATTACTTTTGCCTTTATTTTTTCAAAAAACTTCTGGTACAAATCTTCTCTGACACACTCCCCACCATAATGCAATACACATACTCTTGTAGCAGCATTTACGACTAAATAACAG